>NC_058039.1:1475862-1743362 GCF_019176455.1 Solea senegalensis | reverse complement strand
GTCAGCTCTCTGTCGCCCCTCAGTGGTCAGTCTCCTCCATCACCTCCATCACCACAGTCCTGGGTCCGGTCAGGATCAGGTGACTCACGCTCCGGTAATCCAGGTCCAGGACGCTGTATCCATTGACCGACACGACAAACTGACAGACCTGCAACATTTATGTGTTCATATCGTTAAAGGGACAGTTCACTGAAAAGCATTTGCAGGAACTACATTTCCCATGATGCACACCTTCATCCCTGCAGCAGCTGCCGGACCACTGGGCTCCACGGCCTGAATGTGACAAGGACGATTTCCTCTGACCACGAAACCCCAGCCCACTGCGTCACCCACGATCTGCACACACACAGAGACAATACACACATAAACAATTTATGCTGTGTTCACACCTGTGGGATTGAAACAAATCATCACGTTATCGCATAAATCACAAAAATCATCACATCTATCACACAAATCATCGCGCCTATCGCACAAATCATCACTATCGCACAAATCCCAAAAATCATCGCATCTATCGCAAATCATCGCATCTATCGAAATCATCCGTCTATAAATCGTGCATCGCTTAAATCCCAAAATCATCAAATTATCATGTCTAAAATCATCACGTTCCTCGCAAATCATCACATCTAATGCACAAATCAAAAAACATCCGTCTCTGCAAATCACAAAAATCATCCGTCTATTGCACAAATTATGCGTCGCACAAATCATCGCTTATCAAATCATCCGTCTATCGCGCAAATCAAAAACATCGTCTCGAAATCACAAAAATCATCCGTCTATCGCACAAATCATCGTCTATCGCACAAATCACAAAAATCATCACGTCTATCGCACAAATCGCGTCTATCGCACAAAACGTGTGTAGTGCACAAATTGCACAAATCACGTATATCACACAAATGGCGTCAGCCACTTGAGACGGTGTGACGGGCAGTCAGCGTACGACTCGTCCAGACTCAGAGAGAGTGACACTGCCGCCATCCCTGCGTCACAACATGACTCCACATAAACGTACAGTGAAGGTCTTTTTGACGTAGGCGCCCCCTGGTGTCTGCAGCTCGTCGGTGCTCACCGGCCTCTTCAGAACTAAACAGGAAAAGAAAGATTATATTTGAACAGTTGTTTTGTCACTAAAGGTGAAAGTCACGGTGTTTTTTTAACCTGATTTGGGGTTGAAGAGCACAGGTGAGGAGCAGGAGGAGGAGCATGACGAGGGGGAGGAGCCGACCTCTCTCCTGCTGTACCTGCTTCCATCACTGCTGCTCCTCAGCCGAGCTCCGCCTCTGACCGCCGCCTTCACCTCCTTAGAGGAAGTGACTGATGGAGAGAGAGACAGGGTGAGAGACACAGGAAGTGACACTGACCCAGTTTAACTTCCTGTGTTTGATGTTCGATAAGAAAAACAAACAGATGGAGGCTGGCCCTGCCCCCAATGTGACATCAGAGGACCAAACACATTAGCTGCTTTTTTAATTAATGCAATTAAATATTAAACATGTGACGCTTTGTAACCCACTCACTCTCAAACCTCACAGAGAAAATCACTGGTTTTAGCTGCTGCTCCTCTGCTGCCTCGTGTGGTCACTTTGTGTCACTGAGGACAATCTGAACTACACACACACACACATTAGTTTTATGACACTATAAACAATGTCATGTCCCATGACAACAGCACTTCCTGTCCAAGACAATAATTCACCCACAACTTCCTCTTTGTAACCATGGTAACTCGATCAAAGTTTGTCACATGCAAACATAATAATGAAATCATTCACTTAACGTTTGCTGTGGTCGCAAACATGAATTTATTTTTTCTTCTAAGTTCCTGTTGTGTGGAACAGCTCACTATTTGGCAGTCGGTCCGTTAGTGGATACAGACCAGCTCGTTATTTGGCAGTCAGTCTGAACCGTTCCCAGGTCATCAGTGATCTCCTGAGACCTGAGGTCTTCTTCATCTCCATCTCCTTCTCCGTCTTCTTCTTCTTTGTTGGTGTTTTGCAGCAGCAGGAAACACTGACCCCCCGACCTCTGACCTCAGCTTGCTACACTCCTGTTGATGCTTGAATGAAAGTAGACAGAGACTTTTGTCCTCACCTGCTGTCCGAGGTCCCATGTGTGTCCCGCTGTGAGACGCTCGAGTGCTGGATAGAAACGACGCTGCTGTTTGTCCGATGAGACGTCTCTGCTCAGTGTGTGTGTGTGTGTGTGTGTTAAATATTAAACCACTGGACAAACAAACTGAAGGGAGGAGACAAGTGTCCAGTGGAGCTGCTTCTGTCTCTGACACGAAACTGTAGAATTAAAGATGTTTAGTGAACATCAAAAAACATGAAAATCACAAAGCACTCACTCTCCCACACCAAAGCCCATAGAGAAAAGCAGTGATTTTAACACCACAGCACACAGTGATGGAGGCAGCAGTGGATCAACAACTCCTGAGTTCAAATGTCTTATTTTGTCAATTCTGCTTTTAAAATTCTCCATTCAGATTTACGTCAGTGAAACAAAGTGACCACACGAGGCAGCAGTAGACCAGCAGCTCCTGTGTCCCCGCAGCTAAAATCACTGCTTTTCTCTATGAGGTTTGGTGTGGGAGAGTGACGTCTAACAGTGAGAAAAAAACTTGTGTCTCTGATGATGCGCATTCACGGAGAACAAACCTCCTTTTTGTCACTTTTTTACAGACACATTTACTCACATTTACACTTCACAGGACATGAAAACAATAATTGAGTCTAAAACTTTGGAAAAAGTGCAGAATAATGAGCATTTAAATGGTTTTGTTTTTTCTAAAAAGAGCTCAATCCTAAACAAATGAGACGGAGACAAACCTGAGGATCACGTCCACTCTGATGGAGAATCAGGACAAAGGTCGCTCAGTCGCTGCACAGCAGTCATGTGACCAAACACCGCTCACTTGTTGTTTCCTTCACTCATTCACAGTTTGCTGATTATTTTCTCTCCAACATGGGACACTTTTTGGAACACATATAAAGTGTTGAGAACACCGTCGCTCGGCAACAGCAGCACCTGCTAACTGTGCATGACGCTAACGTCATTCATGACTGAAACTAAAACATCTTCACCTGTGACAGGCGACTCTGCACCTGCATCACAGGGACACCATGTTCACATCTTTATCTCCGACTTTTCAAATGAGGAAAGTGAAGTTTGTAAACCACTCACTCTCCCACACACACACACACAAACACACACTCACTCTCCCACACCAAACCTCATTGAGAAAAGACGTCAATCTGAATGTGTGTGTGTGTAGGGGGAGTTTTACATGTCTACTATCACACAAATCCCGTCTATCACACAAATAATGTCTATCGCAAAAATCACGTCTATTACACGAATCACATCTATCGCACAAATCCCGTCTATCACATAAATCACGTCATATCTAATCACATCCGTCTTCAAAAATCCTGCCTATCACAAATTCGTCTATCACAAATCACATCTCAAAAAATCCGTCTATCACACAAAATCAAAAATCTCTATCACTAATCACATCTATCACACAAATCACGTCTATCGAAAATCGTTCACACTCCACTATCACACTAATCCGTCCTATCACAAAATGTCTATCACAAGCTATCACAAATCAATCGCAAAAATCACGTCTATCACACTTCAATCACAAATCCGTCTATCTCGTCTATCATTAAAATCACATCTATCACACTACGTCCATCACAAAATACATCTATCAAATCCGCTATCACATTAATCGCTATCGCAAAAATCACATCTATCGCACAAAGCATCACATATATCCGTCTATCACACAAATCTATCCACAAATCTCTATCACAAATTCCGTCTATCACAAATCACGCTATTGCGTCTATTACAAAATCATGTCTATCACACAAATACCGTCTATCACACTAATCACGTCTATCACACAAATCCCGTCTATCACACAAATCATGTCTATCACACAAATCACGTCTATCACACAAATCACGTCTATCGCGAAAATCACGTCTATCACACTAATCTATCTAATCACGTCTATCACACAAATAATGTCCATCACAAATTACGTCTATCACAAATCACGTCTATCGCAAAAATCATGTCTATCACACAAATCGTCTATCAAAAATCCGTCTATCACACAAATCACGTCTGTCACAATAATCACATCTATCACACAAATCCGTCTACTCGCTGAGTCCGTCTATCACAAAAATCACGCTATCATTCGCACAAATCCGTCTATCACACTAATCACGACTATCACAAAAATCACGTCTATCGCACAAATCATGTCTATCACAAATTACTTCTACCACAAATCACGTCCATCAAACAAATCACGTCTATCACACAAATCACGTCCATCAAACAAATCCGTCTATCACACAAATCCGTCATCACAATTCAAAATCATGTCTGTCGCCAAAATCCGCTATCGCACAAATCCGTCTATTGCACTAATCCGTCTATACTAATCCGCCTATCACAAATCCGTCACACAATAATCACATCTATCACAAATCCGTCGCATTAACGTCTATCACAAAAATCCGCTATCGCAAAACGCTATCACATGTATCACACTAATCACGTCTATCACACAAATCACTTCAATCGCACAAATCACGTCTATCACAAAAATCACGTCTATCACAAATTACGTCTATCACAAATCACATCTACTGTCAACCAAATCACGTCTACTATCACGTCTACTATCACGTCAAACTGAAATCACGTCTATCGTAAAAATCATGTCTACTATCAACCAAATAATCCATCTTAATGTAACAATAATAATAACTAAGATCATTAGAATAATCTTAAGGTACAGTTTCTCCGTGGCGATGACATCACTCACTCACTCACTCACTCACTCACTCACTCACTCAGACATTCCTTCAATCACTGTGCTGTGCCTAAACCTGCATGTCTTTCTTTCCTTACCAGGCTGACACACCTGCAGCAGATCCAGAATGGTTACAGCCCAATTACCAGCCAGCTATAAAAGTCAGCGAGTTCAGTCGCTCACGAGACGGACGCCCAGCAGCACCTTAGTCCCACAGCATGATTTGATAAATACCTATTACTTTCAGTAATCTATGATTTAGTTGTTATTTTATTTTGGCCTGGAGATGGCTGGCGGTCTTTTCGTTTAGCTTTAGTTTATAATTTGGTTTTGTCAGGGAGGGAGGGGCGGCCAGCTTCGATGTCCCTATGGGAGTGGCCTGGGCCCCCCTCCATTTTGTTGAGTTTGGCCGGCATCTCCAGGTCCCTTTTTGGTTTGCTGACTTCTTTATTTGGTAAGGTATTTATATTGTACTTATACTGTTTTTGTTTTCTTAAAGAATGTTCATTTCTCTGTGGGAAAAGTTGTTTAATGAAACCTGTGAAAACGTTCCATTTTCTGGTGTCTTTGTTTATGTTGAGGTCTCAGTTTGAGCCACTGATTCATTTATTTCATTGTTTGGAGGCCGTAACATCAGGTGAAAACATGAGCGCTTTTGTTTCATCACATCTTATTTTCCACTAACACTCATGCTGCTGCCCTCTGCTGGACAAAAGCTGCAGACACACTTTTTCCCCTCCACATTGAAAGCTTCACAATATAATGTTGTGTTATGTTGTCAATGTCATTTTATTGTGAAATTCCCTCTTATTTTGAAGTCTTTTTGTCCCTTGTCTGCGTGCACTTTACTTTCCCCTCTGATCACAAACCTGTTTCACCCGTGTCTTGTTCCTGAGTGTATTTAACCACGCCCCCTTCCTTTGTGTGGGTGTTAGTTTGTCTTCGTCTGTCACTTGAGCGTCTTGTGTTTTTTGAGCACTCAGGTTTTTGTGGATTATTTCTGTGACTCTAATCTAATCTCTGCTCACCTCTTCCAGTCAGTGTCCTGTTCCATGTCTTTGCCGCACATTTGAGGGTCTTGGTGCCTGTTTAAAAATAAACTCTTTGACTTACAGCCGTCCGGTCCTGTACGTGATAGTTACGTTATGTCATATATTACATTATGTTATAGTATCAGAAAACTTAATTCCACACAAAGAGCCATAACTATTAAAAAATACTTTTAAAAGCTAATATCAGTAGAAACAACTTAAATCTGAAATAACAAACTAAACTCAACAAATGGAAGTGTGTGTGTGTGTGTGTGTGTGTGTGACTGACAGACAGACAGACAGACAGTGTCTTTGAGTAACATTAGTAAATATTAACTTTGTCCAAAGTTCATCAGTTTTCCTGGATTCTAACAAACTCTGATGTCACATGACTCTGAACTTCAAACCTCACAGTTGTGCACTGACTGTGCTGTGAGCGCCCCCTTCTGTCCTGCTCAGAGACAAGAGAGCA
Organism: Solea senegalensis; assembly: GCF_019176455.1. Taxonomy (NCBI): domain Eukaryota; kingdom Metazoa; phylum Chordata; class Actinopteri; order Pleuronectiformes; family Soleidae; genus Solea; species Solea senegalensis. The sequence continues at coordinate 1,737,004 of NC_058039.1, read as the reverse complement.
GACAGATTTTAGACATTATAACCAAAAACTTGGAAATATTCATTTCTAGAAAAATGTGTGTGCACACGTCACATGTTCACTCTCCCACACCAAAGTCCAGAGAGAAAACCAGTGATTTTAACATGCACACACACACACACACACACACAGAGAGAGATGTCCACACACAGAGACACTGTTACATCATCACTGCTCTGTTTGTGCTTCTTCAGCTTTTAACCAGGTGTGTGTGTGTGTGTGTGTGTGTGTGTGTGTGTGTGTGTGTGTGTGTGTGTGTGTGTGTGTGTGTGTGTGTGTGTGTGTGTGTGCAGGAAGTTCATGTAAAGTGATGAGCTGGCACATTGAGCTCTGCCATCATTCAGTGGTAAAAACAAAGAAACCGCTGAAATGTCCTTTATTGTTAATAATATCCTATTAATAATGTATTATTACTAATATTTATTAATAATATTGTATTAATAACAATATTAATATATTATTCGGGCCAGAGCCATGAATGGCAGGGGCAGAAACGTCTATTGTTAATCCTTCAGATTATTATTAATCTGTGTCTTTGTGAACGAGCATGAAAACCCTTGAAACATGGAGGTCATGTGTGGCAGAAATGCCATATTGGCAGAGTTTCTGGACTGGTGTGTTGCTCGCGGACTCTACAGCGCCCCCCCGAGGTGAAAACAGAGGCAAAATTCCAGTTCCAGAATATATTTATAGACCAAGACGAACCAAAACATTCACAGTAAACATGGCCTCAACTCAACAGGAAGTCAGCCATTTTGAAACCCTGCGACAATCTGTACGAGACACATGAAAGAGAGGGGCGTGGCCACAGCAACCATCACAATTTTGAAGTTCGACCATTTGCCGCGAAACAGGAAGTGCCCTACACATGTGAGACCAGAGCTCCGCCCTGAGCACTGCTGCATGCCATGACCTGCACACAGGAAACAGGGCTTCTGAAACAGGAAGTGTCCTGTAACTCGCTTCATAAATGATCAAACTCGTCTTGGCGTGTTTGTCACACACGACACACATCAAAGGCAAAAAGTTCTCCAAAGGTTTTGTGGATTCAAGAGTGTGTGGTCATAGACATTTGGCGAATTTTGACTATTCACCACCAAACAGGAAGTGCCCCATGTGACACAAGAGCCCGACCCTCAACACGCACATGCAAGAATAAAAGTGAAGATCAGGTGAAGTGCGCTCGCCGTCTTGCATGGGGGACGCGAGGGCCCTGTGCGTGTGTGGGTGTGTGCGCGCGCGTGTGCGTGTGTGGGTGTGTGCGCTGCGTGTGTGTGTGTGTGTGTGTGCGCGTCAGGATGAGCGTGTTAACCACAGCCTCAGGTGACAGCAGCAGTGGGCGGAACACAATGGGCTGTCAGTCAGGGTGGAAGAGTAATCTGTGATAATCTGTGATAATCTGTGCCAGAGGCAGACTGTGAATCCATTATCTCAGGAATGAAACGACTGAGGCTTCATTGTCCCGTGTGTGTGTGTGTGTGTGTGTGTGTGTGTGTGTGTGTGTGTGTACACACACACAGAACACAATGTTCCCAGCAGAGGTTAGACTGTTGCCCTCGTGTGATGATGTGCTGTTCCTGAGCAGATTAACATCTCTTCCTGGTCCTGCAGGGGGCGCTGCTGCCTCTTCACAACAGTGAGGCGTTCAGGTGTCTCAGCTCAGGTATCTTTAATTTACAGTTTCCCCGCTCAGGACTCAGCACTGCGACGACAAGGTTTTGTACGTCTACGATGTTTTTAAGAACACATTCACGTCTTTATGTCACTGTGACACAGAAACTGAAGAAACACACACACACACACACGCACACACACACACACACACACTACACTCTCCCACACCAAACCTCATAGAGAAAATCAGTGATTTTAGCTGCTGGTCCTCTGCTGCCTCGTGTGGTCACTTTGTGTCACTGAAGTTAATCGTAAAAGACATTTGAACTTCGTGATGGAAGCAGTAGTGGATCAACAACTTGTGTGTGTGTGTGTCAAAGAGTGTGTGTGTGTGACACAGAGTGTGTGTGTGTGTGTGTGTGTGACTGCACTGACTGTGTGTCATTAGTGAAGTATGTCTTTAAATGTCTACTTTTCTCATTTTCATTTTATTTTATTCTTGTGTATTATTATCATTATTATTATTATCATTATTATTATTATCATTATTATTATTATTATTATTATTATTACCATTGTTGTTGTTATTATTTTAAAAACTCCTGCGGTTTGTGTTGGACTCTGGAGTGACTCTTGTTCCAGCTTCCACCATGACGTCACCGGTAGATAGAGATCGTGTGTGTGTGTGTTGGAGCTGTGGCTGACAGAGCAGCAGCAGCAGCAGCAGCACGTGTGTGTGTGTGTGTGTGGAGCAGCAGAGCAGCAGCACAGTGTGTGTGTGTGTGTGTGCAGCTCCTGCTTTGATTCTCTTTCTGCGGTGGAGTGAAATGAAGTGAAGACAGCGACTGAAACATGCTGCTGGATTCTCTGGTACGGTAAGACCGAGACGGTTTGTCCCGAGTCCGCTTCACACTTTGGACTGCGCGTGTGTGAGTGTGTGTGAATGCGTGTGTGTGTGTGTGTGTGCGTGCGTGCGTATGAGTGTGTTAGAAACTGCGCTCTCTGCAGATCTCGTGTATCGACCTGTGATCGACTCAGTGATTTCCACAAAAGTTGTGACACTTTCTAACAAATGTACACTGTAAAAAAAACAACAACCCAGAGTCACTGTAATGTGTTAATGTTTTATTTCATTTACTTCAAACATGAAATTGTCAGTTTAAAAGTTCAAGTCTAAATCTGAGTTTACCTGAGAACCAACGAGGTCACAGTTTGAAATGTTGGAGAGAATCTTGTCACTGATGACACTGTAAAATAATCATGTTTCTGTCCGACATCAATTCATCGTAATCAAGTGAAATGTGTGTGTGTGTGTGTGTGTGTGTGTGCAGGATCACACACTCTGCCATCAGATTAAATTTCATCTGGATCTCATCATCTAGATTACAGATTTTGCGTCATTTTAAATGTAGCATGGTTGAAATCCCATTGAGTCATTAGATTATATGTCAGCGACATTTTAACCGATCGGGTTGAACTTTGTGACGGACAGGTGATCGACCAAGTGTGTTCCCATTCTGGTCCAAATCCACCGGCTGATGATGTCACAAGGAAATCCACATTTATTATAATGGACCAAAATAAAAGAACGTCTCTGTCCAAACAGATACATGGGATTTAGGTGGTGTGTGTGTGTGTGTGTGTGTGTGTCCTCTGGGTCTGGTTGTTGTTGTGGTCTGGTTGTTGTTGATGGTCATGATGATGATGGTGATAAAGATGATGATGATGATGATGATGATGATGATGGTGATGACTCTCACTCACAATTACAGATGCATGGCCCACACTTTCATCAACACTCCGACCCGCAGGGATAAGCACCACAGCATTCGCAGCCTTCAGGCCAATAAGCAGCCCTACCCCTGAACTTGGTACCCTAACCCAGTGTGGCAGCCCACTGCTCCTGATTCTAGGATGGGTCAAATGCAGAGAAATAATTTCACTTAGGGGATTAATAAAGTATAAGATTTAGATTTAAGTTAAATCTAAATCTTATACTTTACTAACACCTTTCACCCCAACCGGTCGAGGCAGATGACCGCACATCTCTGAGCCTGGTTCTGTCAGAGATTTCTTCTTCTGTTAAGAGGGAGTTTTTTCTCTCCACTGATGCCTAGTTTCTCTGTGTTTCTCTGCTCTCCTTCATGTTGTCTATGTACAATGCCTTGAGATAATGTATGTTATGATTTGGCGCTATACAAATAAAATTGAATTGAATTGAATATTTGACAGGGAAGCCAAAATGCTCCCATACAGGGGATTTAAATGACGCGGGGAGTTCAAGTTCCTCCGTTCCTCTGCTCGCCATGACCACGCTGTGTGCGTGCACAACTTTTTTTTTCATAAATCAATCCGCGTATCACGTGTGTGCCGAACCGAAGATATTGATCCGAACGGATCACGGATCAATGATGATCCGTTGCACCACTAGCTGAGACACTCTCTGTAACTGCCTTTAGTTCCCGGTCAGGCCGCCAATGGGAGCAGCCCTCCACTAAGTCCTTAGGACAACTACTCAGGATATGTTCCAGTGACCCTCTCCCAGAACAGAGTGGGCAGGAGGGAGTATCGGCTTTGCCCCAGAGTATCCACTCATACACAGATGTCCGTCCAAATGACTTGAGCCGAGCCGGAAGAAACACGCCATTAAAGACAGGAGGCGGAAGTGGCAGACCTGAAGATGCTGAGATGACCAGGGTGACCATATTTGAGGGTTAGCTCAGGTTGAACAGTTTGGAAATAAAGAGAGGCAAGACTGAGATGGTTTGGTAACATACTGAGAAGGGGTAGATGTTGAAGTGGATGGATATATAATATGTTGTCAACTTGTAGGCATTACATTGTAAATGCCAAACGTGTTCCCCATTTTACCACAACAGCCTCTGTTTGTGTTAAACCTACTTCACACAGCGCTGTCTTGCTGTTTGAAAGTTGACTCCAGCACCTACGGTATCTCACATCAACTTGCTATGCTAATGTTTGCCATTCTTTTACCCTCAATTTTCCTTCATTGCTACCTTCAGTACGTTCAGGCACTCACTGTGCCTTTAATAGACAAGTGAGGCAAGAATATGAAGCTATTCAATATAAGAAGATTGGTCTCTTGAGCATCTCAGAGGCTGAGGAAGGGATATACATCAGCTGTTTTTCAAAGTTATACCTTGCATCAACACACTTGTGATAGTTTTTCCATAAAATGCTCATTTGGTTTCTTTGTCGACTCTATTTCTGTGCTTCATAAGTACAGCTGCTCACAATTCCTTCTTCTTCATTTTTCCATGTCCATTTATTTGCATGCAATTCATCCTCTAGCTTGTCACACGGGTCATTTGGATTTTTTGAATGCTTATATTTGCACACAGATTTGCAGATGAGACATTTAAGCCATTCTTATTACACCAGTAAGGAAGACACACTAACAGGAGAGTGCAGGACCAGTGGGCAGTATGCATCAGCATCCAGGGGACAATGGGGGTTGGGTCATTTGGAACTCAGGCCTTGACCTGTCCCAGGAGTCGAACAACCAACCCTCCAATTACAAGCCCAATTTCTTTCCACTTAGAGTCGGGCTGCCCCTTCTGCTCTGTAACAGGTCACTTAATCACTCCATCTCCAACATGTCTGCATTACAGTGAACAAATGCAGGCAAACAGTGACGGCAAAACTATGGCTTCTGATTTACCGATTCAAACAAATGTCTGGTTCAATGATAGCTTTGGCAGCCCGTGGCTAAGTGGAAGTATATTGGACTTGTTTACCAGTTCAAATCTTTGGACAGATCAAATTGGGGGTGCCCCTGAGCAAGGTATCCAACCACTGTTGCTCCCTGTGTCTGGTTTGTGTGTGTTGACCTCTACCGGTGCAGAGGTCAAATGTACTGTGGTGTGAATGCACAAAAGTCTTCTAAATAGCCTAGGCCAAGGCTTTTTCCTTTTTTATGTGGTGATTGGTCTGTATTGATGGAGCACTTCTCTAGTCTTGATGACCACAGTTTTTGCTATTCATCCATTCACGCCCAATTCACTCACACATTCATAAGTATGTGCAGCTTTTCTCTATCATAGCCATTCATATGCTGCCGAGACAGGGCTCACTCTGCTAAATTTAGCAAAAGTGCAGTGACTGTTGGTAAAATGGTATTTTAGCGTAAACAAATAGAACACTATCAGCGTGAGGCAGTGCAGTATGATTGATGCTTCTGCTGCTCCTAACTGAACTGCAATGGATTACACAGAAGACCCCGCCCCCTGCGGTGGAGGAAGAAGGACAATCTTCATCTTTCACAGCTCACCACCCCCTACCTCTGCACTGAGGTGTCCTCAGCACCACTTTATTCAGTAGTGTCAATAAATGTATGAATAACTATTTGTATTGATAAATAATGCCAGTATCGGCATTGATATTGATAAAATTCTAAATATATACCTGTCCATCTGTTGTACCTTTATTTAAGATGGCTCGACCTGACAGGGACATAATATGGCAGGACACATGCTGACACTATACGCCAGAATGCTATCATGCGCTGGTTCAGCAATACCAATACCCTGTTTGATCAGTGTAGACAACTACGGTATACTCAAAAGTAACAGTAATTATTATTATTACATAATTAAAAAAGAATAAAAATCCCAAAACAATAATCTATATGACACATTTGATTCTTTCATAATTTCCATGTTGTATTATGTGAGTTACATAATTACACGTTGCACCTGAGAACATGGTCAAAACATTGTGTACTTGAGAATGTGGAGCTTTTTAATGGTGCACTGTTTATGTGTATATTGTTATGCTTGTGTCAGAATCACAAATGGGGTTAAGTGTCTTGCCCAAGGACACAACGGCGGAACTGGTAATTCAACCCACGACCTTCTTGTTCAAAGATGACCTAGTCTTACCTTATCACCCTAACAGATCACTTAGGTCACAAAATACAGGTTAACAGATCACTTAGGTCACAAAATACAGGTTTACTTGTGGTTCCCAGAGTCTCTAACAGCAGAATGGGAGGCGGAGACTTCAGGCTCCTCCAGGCTCCTCCAGGCTCCTCCTCTCCTGTGGAACCAGCTCCCAATGACAGTTCGGGAGGCGGAGCCTCTCTCTGTATTTAAAGCTGGACTTAAAACTTTCCTTATTGATAAAGCTTATAGTTAGATCTGGTTCAGGGAAACTTGGACCATCTCTTAGTTATGCTGCTATAGACCTAGACTGCTGGGGGATTCTTCTGTGGTGCTCTTCTGTTAAAAGGGTTTTTTTCTCTCCACTGATGACTAGTGTTTGCTCATTGTGTGAATTGCTGTGTTTCTCTGGTCTCCATGATGTTGTCTATGTACAGACCTGAGATCATGTTATGTTTTGGCGCTATACAAATAACATTGAATTGAATTATCGCCCCTTATAGTTTATATTTGTACTGTCAGTTTTCAAGCAGTGGCGGCTGGTGATGAAACATTTTAATGAAAAGAGAAAAAACACACGACACAAATCAAAAAACGGAGATCGAAGTGGTGGGTGATCGATTAAAGATCAGACATGATGCGAGAAACACACATACAGGGAGAGAGACACACATACAGGGAGAGAGACACACACATACAGGGTGAAAGACACATACATACAGGGAGAGAGACACATACATACACGGAGACACACACATACAGGGAGAGAGACACACACATACAGGGAGAGAGAGAGACACACATACAGGACACATACATACAGGGAGGAGTCACATACATACACGAGAGAGACACACACATACAGGGAGAGAGACACATACATACACAGAGAGAGACACACACATACAGGGTGAGAGACACATACATACAGGAGAAAGACACACACATACAGGGAGAGAGACACATACATACACAGAGACACAGGAGAGAGACACACACATACAGGGAGAGAGAGACACACACATACAGGAGAGAGGGACATACACGAGAGAGAGACACATACATACAGGAGAGAGAGACACACACATACAGGAGAGAGACATATACATACAGGAAGAGAGACACACACATACAGGAAGAGAGACACACGCATATAGGGAGAGAGACACACACATACAGGAAGAAAGAGACACACATACAGGAAGAGAGACACACACATACAGGGTGATTGATGTGATTGTGATGATTTAATGTGTTATTTTCTATCTTCTCAGTTGTGTAGTCTGTTCAGGTTCAGGTCACTTTAGTTACACCAGTAAGAATATTTGTTACACACACAAGTACTCACAAAGATTAAAAAAGAATTAAAACAATCGGAGATGGAACAGACTCAGTGGCTCTGTGGTGGAGCGTTTGAGTCGGGTGTATTTAACAGAAGAGTCTGGTGTATTTAACAGAAGAGTCTGGTGTATTTAACAGAGGAGTCTGGTGTATTTAGAGACAGCACTGCTGATCACAGACCCTGTTGCTGTATTTCAGTCCAGTGACTGTGTCAGACCTGGTCATGGAGGAAGAATTGAACTAATATTTTAATGAACTGATTCTAATGATTCAATCTCAATCTTTCCCACTTCCTTTCATCCCTGCTTCACTGTCCTTGCAGGGTGGACACTGTGACTGTGAGTACTCTGAACCTTGCCTTGCTCTGAGTGGGGGTCAAGCGTTCCCTCGTCTTAGACAGATATGAATCCTGAGATCTTCAATAAACCACCAACAACACTGTAACAGGGAATAGACATGATAATAAAAATGCTCCAGTGTAACCTGACTGTGTTCTGTCTACTTCAAATGTAAAGCCTGTCATGAGACTCTCTCACCTGAGGTATAGAGAGAAAGAAGTGACTCCTGTGTCGTACAGGGTGAGCTGTGGATAAAATCAGCTAAGTCAAGTCAGGCTGAAAGATTCATCTAAAAAATGATTCATCTCAGTTGTGACGATGTTATTTTAGCACGTGTGTGTGTGTGAGCAGGGAAGTGTGCATTAATGATTGACTCTTAACAGCCATACATCCTAAATGTATACATTACTGTCAGGGACAGAGACGTCTAACGTCCTGTAAATGCTTCACATTTGCCTCTTTCATGACTAATCAGAAGACAAAGATCATGACACGTGTGAACCTTACTCTAGATTATGACAGAATGACAGTGGAAGGTTTTCATGGTAACTAGGGATGCACCGATATTACTATTTCCACCGATACCGATATCCGATATTAATATTGCTGCTATGGCCGATAACCGATATCTACCGATATCGATATATGTTTTAAAAAAAAGTTTCTGAGATGATAAAAGTTTGTACAGAATGAAAATCATGCAAGCTGAATTTTTGAATGTCTTCCTTTATTTTCAAAACATGTTTTACCTCCAAATAACAAGGTCACATAAGACACAAGTAACCAACTACAAGTAAAGGTTTTTAGAAACCTTTACCACTTGTAGCAAGTGTGTAACTAAATTAAAGTACAGTTTAACTCCCTCAACTCACTAAACTCCTGTGAGAAAGTTTGGATCATAAATTACAAACATGAACATAAATAAAAATAATACCCTGCCAAAGTTACTGTAACCGAGATAAGGGCGTCTATACTGGGTATGTAAATAAAGTCAACAACCCTTCCTCCCGGCAACAACAACCGCGCCACTTTCCTTCACAATAAAACTACACAACAGATATGAGAAACAATATCTGACAAGCTCTACTAAGATGTTAAAATACTTTAACAAACTTGCCAGTATTCATGGCAACCAGATATTTATTCAATTGCAAAACATCGGAAAAGTAGCGCCGACTTGGCAGGTTGTTGCGGGGTTCAATATGCGCTATCAACCGTCGGAACCCTGGGCTGCTCGTCAAGAGCAATCATTTCCATTACCTTGATCGTTATTGCCCTGGCCAATGTCTTCCTTTGGTCGAGTCCCAGCTGCGCTGCTTTCTTTTTGTCTGCTGCCTAATGTTACTAGCGTTAGCTTCCTGCCGTTGTTTGTGTACTTCAGGGTGGCGGTTTTTCAAATGACATGATCAAATTTGTGGTATTGAATGACTTGACGCGAAACCCTCCTCGCATTACCTCGACTTTGCAAGTGTTGCATAATGCTTTTCACGTACCTTCTATTGACACCCTGAAAAATCGCTCACACCGCTGACATTCTCTCTCCTCAACACACACACACACACACACACACACCTTGTGCGCCACTGACACTGTCATATGCCCAAACAAATGCCGCATGGCCTCCCCTTCCCGACACACACACACAAACAGCAGTTAGACGGGTATAAACATCGGTTGTTAAAATCGGCGCAGTTTTACTCATTGAACCGATGCCGATATGTTAAAAAATGACGAACATCGGCCGATACCAGTATTAATGCCGATATATTGTGCATCCCTAATGGTAACTGTCATCAGTCTGTGCATGTTCTCATCGTGGCTGCATACACCTCTGTAGGTGGCCCTGGTTCTGAATCAGGTGGCACATCAGAGTCAAAGCATATCAGCTTCAGCAATCATCTTAAACCTGCACTGAGAAGATCCTTGTGCTTGATGTTGAGAATCACGTTGTTAAACAACACTTGCATGAATAAATGAATAAATGAATGCTCAGGTCTTCAGCATCTTTCTGCTGCTCTCTCCCACAACAATCTAATAAACCATATGATCTCCAGTCCTTTAAGTTCCTCTGCAGCCTCACACACGGCTAAACAATGGATGAGTAATTCTCAAGGTGAGTGCTGAACACACAGCACAGTCTCAGCCACTTCTAAAATAAGTCCATGAAGACAAATATCAAACAGAGACCACATTCCTGACAATAAACATATTTATGTACAAAAGATGGAGAAGGTTGATATCCCTGCTCACACACACATGCATAGATTTGTGCAGCTATTATTCTTAGCACACTGCAGTGACCTCCATTCATGTGGACAGCCTAAACAAACCTGAATCATTTCAAGTTCAAGCCTAACCCTAACTTTAACCTCCTCACATTTCAAACCCTAGCCCTAGACTTCCAGATCCTCAAAAAACAGGTTCTGCCTCATTAGGAACAGGTTTTGGTCTCCATGAGGACTACTGATCCTGACAACAGCAGTGTTTCCTACACACACACACAGACACACACAGACACACACACACCTCCTCAGCCTATATAAGCAGACAGCAAAGCCAACACTCTGTCAAACTAACATACTCTCGTTGGTTCAATAAACAAAGCTTTACAAATACAGTTGACTGTTTTGTGTTGGTGTAAAACTTCAGTATGTTTCTCCACGCACACACACACACAGCGAGCAGCAGAAGACGCATTGTAGAGACAGAGCTGAGCAATGCAGCGAGCCTGCTGCCTCCCATCCCCCACACACACAGAGCAGAGCGCTGCTGCTGTTCCAGGCAGCGGTGCTGCGTTCACGTGCTCCACCCGACACTCGGAAATACACAGCGTTGCAGCATTCAACGCGCTCTCTTCACGGAAATGAACTTTGTCCCTGAAGTATGTCGTTTTTATTTCATTCATATCTGTCCAGAGGACGAACATGTGATCCCGCAAAGATATTGATTTACTGCAAACCAGCAATCTGATTTAAACAACACGTTATACACATGCACTTGTCCGTCCTGTGTCGAGTTATCACACACACACACACACACATCTGTATATGTGTGTGTGTGCTGTACTGTTAGAATCATTCTTTTATTGGGGTCATGATTAATGCTGCGTGTGTTTATGGAACAGTTCTCACTCTTTCTTTTTTTCAATGAAATGCTTTATTTTAGTGTTTGTTTCTGAGAGCATGAAAACCGACATTTCCGACACCACGCGAAGGCAACAGTGCGCAAGCTGCTGCTAGGAGAGCGCGAGGCAGGCAGGTAGAGAACACGAAGGAGGGGGTGGGGGAGAGGGAGAGTGTGGTCGACTTCATGCTTTCTCCAAATCTCCCCTCGTCCTAAACTATGACTTTATCTCCATCAGGGTTTCTGTGAGTGTCAGCCCCCATCACTGATCCTTTTCATAAATAAATATAACAAATATTTACATCTGCGTCACAATAAAGAAATAGCAATATGCAGTATATAAACAATAATGTATAGTTTATAAAAAGAACTGAATTACCAGGTCCACTAAATATATGATATACATGATTGTGTAAATCTATAGTGCTCAGGCTATTATTGCATAATATAATATTATGGTAAATAGTTTTGCTATCACTCATTCACTCACACAGCACATTTTCTATGACACATCTTTCATACCCTTTAACGCAGCTGCCTTGCTCAAGGACACATTTAAATGATACTGTCCTTCATGGATATTGTGTCACACTCCCAATGGTCATTTTGTGGTCAGTGATGTATGGTCATCGGAATTATGTGCACTTTGGATAATGGACAGTGTTAGTTCATACATGAGAAATGCAATTATATTTAAAGGTAAAGTGTGTAAAATTCAGGGAAATTTTCCTTTGGCAGAAATTTACGATACAAATACAGTATACACAAGTGTTGTTGTTTTTAACAAGAACAAAATGAGCCCGGTCAGCTCTATTGACGCCACCATTTGGCCCACTTGGATGAATGGATGAAGTAAACGTCCTTTGAGTTTTGACGCACACTAAAGGCTACATATTACAACATGTAACATGCAACTTCGATTTGACACACTGTACCTTTAACAGAGAGGCAACGTTACGTGTTTGTCAGTGCATGCAAATGTGGCGCTATTTGCTAAAGTGTAATAAAGTGTTTCTAATAGTCACTGGTTTGTAAGATTTGAAGTGATGAGCCGTCATTAGCATAAGTTTTTACCTCTAAATGAGCCTCTGTTTAAAGGCACATCAGTCACAACAAGTGCTCACTCGCTGCTATTATGACAGACCTTCAGAGCACTCCAGGTCCAGTTTTCACTCTACATATGTGCCGGGTTTTGATTTTCTCGCGACAGCACTGGAAGATGGTTGTGTGTCTCGCGGACCCGGAGCCTCGTGCTGGTTTCGTAGATTTGTAGCTCACACTCACATTCTGTAACAGAAGCCCCCCTCCCGTTTGTGTTGCTGAAATTCATGCCATAGTTCTATATTAATATATTTTCCTTCACTAAATTTGCCCCCCCCCCACCCCCACTATAAACGGAGTACCAGTGGATTATCGGATACCGGTCCAGGCGGAGAGCACAGTGGGGGATGAACCGGGACAGCGGGTATGTTGTTATTAATATAATCGTCCATAAATTCAATGGTTGTTGGGAGTTTGTGAGCGAGTCGCCGCGCTGAGAGAGGGAGAGAGAGCGGCGAGAGAGAGGGAGATCATGGCCGCTCAGGTCGCCAGCGTCGCCTCTCTCAATACGAACCCACCATCCGAACTCAAGAAGCCGGATCGGGACACACACGAGGAGTCGGTGCCGGGAGTGAAAGAACATGAAAATAAGGAGCCGGGTCCGGACAGGTCTCCTGGTCAGAGAGAGCTGCAGGACGGGAGCGACTGTGGAAATGCAGGGGGAGGAGGGGATTCTGACATGAAGAACGGAAATGGGAATTTACCCCGGGCAAATAATAGCGGTAATCAGAATGATACAGGCGGGCCCGAAGGGAATAGCCATCCCGGAATAGGACACCACCACTCGGGCCCCTTTCCTCCACCTCCCTACGGTTACAACCAGCACTACAGCCGGGCTCCTTTTCATCAACATGGCGGACAACAAAGCGCTGGCATGGCAGCTGCGTCGGGGACGGGCATGATGGACCCGTACCCCCTTAATTCACACGAACACGGCTACCCGAACCATTACAACAACTACGGCCCGTTTCAGAACAGAACTTATCAGAGCCAAGGATACGGGGCCATGAATTCCCCGCGTAACAACCAGCCTCCAGCGGCTGGGGGGCAGCCAGTCAAGCAACAGCCGGCAGGCGGAACCACAGCGATGGCTGCCTCGTTTAATAACCAGAGGTATAACATGGTCAACCAACAGTCTACGTCGACACCAACTTTAAATCAGCTTTTGACATCTCCCAGTTCCACCAGGAGCTATCCCAACTACCCACAAGGAGATTATAACAATCAGGAAGGGGTTAACAAGGGACCAGGAGACATGGGCAACAGTCAGTATGGAGGGGTCCATCCGGGTTGGCAACAAAGGACCCATCACCCGCCTCCAATGAGCCCGGGAAACACCGGGCAGCCCCTTAACAGAACCCAGGTAAAGTTCACACACTGCACTGACACACTTGGTCTGACGTGACGTCAGCACTCGGCTGTGTAAACGCTGTGGAGGTTAATATTGCGTGAGACCAGCCATTGTCTGTGTAGCAAGAGTTTTAAAATGGCTGCCTGTGCCTGTCTCCCATCAGAACCCCTGCGTTAGTGTTCACACAGAGACAGAACTTTGTGACTTGGGGCTGTTGTTCGCGTCAGGGCAACAGTGTGACCGAGTGGGGCAGATGTTTGTCGGGAGGAATGTGTGTGAGACAGAAATCAGCACACATGTGTTGTAGGACAGGACTCTGTCTCTCACACACACACACACACAGTACGAGTGTTTGACGTGTCGGGTCCAGCAGTGCTAACACGGTTGTTAGCGACTGTCACGGATCAAACAGGATGTTAGCATCAGCGATGGCGTTTGCATGATATAACTCAAGAATTACACCCGCCGAGTGAGATATCAGCACAATTGTGACCGTGATGAACTGAGTCCAGATGGAGTGGTTCGGTTCGGCTCGTGAGTCTCCGCAGGTCGGAGCAGGCGAAGTGCTGCTCGCCTTTGCTTTGGCATTTGAATTATGGAGGTAAAATGATGCTGTCAGAGCCACGAGACAGTTGGTCTTAGGTTGACATGCGAGCCGCAATCTGATTGGCTCCTGATCCCTCTGCTCTCGGCCATGTATAATTGCTTGTAATAGAAGGCTGCAGGAAAACAACTCCTCCGCCCACTCGTGTTCCTCCACCGTGTGAACACAATATAGACCCACGCAGATTTCTGCTATCGTCTGTTTACGTTTGTATTATATGTGTTCTATGTTTTATTCTTCTATTGTCGTAGAAAGCTTCATTTGTTGTATTATTAAAAGCATGTGGTGAACACAGTTCTCTCCGCACTGATTTGTATGACGACTGCACTCATGTTGACCATAGTGTTGTTATTGTGTGTGTGTGTCATAGTCACAGCTTACCTGTTGACATGTGTACACCTGAGGTCGCTCTGTGTATGGCTCATGACTGTGGTACAGCAGTAGGAGTAGGTGTGGCCACGTATTTCCTGCTGCACAGCCTTGTTTTCCAGATCGGGAGTGAAGGCGACTTTTGCTCCTGAGCTTCTCACAGACACGTGGGACAGTTGGTCTGTGTGCAGTTGTGTTTACAAGCAACCAGGGTGTCAGCCAAGTGTCAGTGTTTTCTCTCACATGTTTACATGAGTCATCAGTGTTTACCTCATCTGATCTCAGACATAATGGACACTTTGTTGTGTTTTTACTCTACATGTACAGTCTCTTACGAGTACTCCTGATCAACATTTACCAACTTAAATTTTAAATTCCTACCCTCTTAGGTCTTAGGCCTCGTCCAGACAGAAACAATCTTTTTCTTGATGACGTTTTCAAAAAGTTCACCCATAAAGACAGCGTCGTCTCAGGAAATATCTCTATCCACACGGAACCCCCTGAAACCACCCTGAAAACACTGTAGTACATATGGCAGGACTGTAAGTTGCACTGTAGCATGACACCAAAAAACAGAAGACGACATTGTAAACATTAGATATTATAACATCAGTGGAGACAGAAGAGAAAGGAACTCATGTCTGTTTGTTTAAGTCGTGCTGTTTCTGTGTGCATATTTAGTGACTTCTCAGACCTCTGGTGTCATAAACCTACTAAACCAGAATGCACAATTCTGCTGCACACACACCAGTCTTTATTTTACAATTCAACACTTTGTTTTTGTATGTGAAATCTACTGATATCTAGTGTCTTCTCAGGCTGACTTTAGTTACTTTCCATTGACAGTAGTTGAATGAATGAATGAATGAATGAATGACCGTGCAAGAGAGAGCTGGAAATATGACGTCACAGTTTTGCTAAAGTATTCTCGGTGTACGTGGAAATGCAAGGCCGGCATTTTGAGATTTTCAGGCGTTTTCAAAAAATACCGCTTCAGGTCCCCTGAAACACCATGCACCGAAACCTGTGTCTGTGTGGACGGCCCCTTTATTCACCATTGTTTTAAGCACACAAACCGTCACATACAAATCCCACCACAAACTAGCGTAAAGGTCCGTTTTATTTTTAACCATTTTGTTTATTGTATTTTAAACCTATTTTACCAGCAAAACATTTCCTCAATGTGACTGAATAAAAGCAAACAACATCAATGTTATTTATGTAACACAACACTGCACTATTTTATCATGTGCTTTAAGTCCGCGTAACGTGATGTTGTACCGGTGCGCCAACAATGACATTGTGTTGCAACTCAACGGACAATAATGAACGGCATCCAGCAGCTCGTGGTTTTCTGCTCCGTTTTTGGCAGTTTGTCTGTCGCTGCACTTGGTCATGTTTGGGTTCAGAGGTCAGCTGACTACCTCAAATATACAGAATGACCAGATTATTCCATCAATGGATTGTTTCTTCCCCGATGGCACGGCCATATTCCAAGATGACAATGTCAGGATTCATCGGGCTCAAATAGTGAAAGAGTGGTTCAGGGAGCATGAGACGTCGTCCACACCTTAACCCAGGGGTGTCAAACTCAAATGACCTGGGGGCCATGGAGCATCTAGTCTGGGGTCAAGCGGGGGCTGACACAGAGGGAAAAAAGTGGAAAAAACAACTATTTATAGCCGGTGGGCAAGATATTCATTATGATATTAGACAAAATTGCAAAGTAAAAGTGCTTGTTTTGGTATAAAATGATTCACAATAAAAACCTATTTATGTTGCACAAAAAAGGAGAATTAAATTGAAGATTTAGCACATAATGACGAGGATAATTGTGATAAATAAAAGTTATTATCAGTATACCATGGTATTGTTAAAATATGTTAAAAATGTTGAAAAACACACAGGCACTGTGATAAATGTAGATCATTTCACTAAGATTTAAATTTGAATACATTTATTATGTATATCAAACTTCCCATCACCCCCTGGTGGAGGATAAAGCGGTAGATGGTGGATGGATGGATATATCAAACTGGACAATGCAAAATATACATTAAATGCAGTTAAAGGTTAATGATGAATGACAACTATTTTGATAATCGAATAATCGGTTTGAAGCTTTTTTCATGATTAAACCAAGATTTCTGATTGTTTCAGCTTCTTAAATGTGAGTATTTTCTTCATTTCTTTGCTCTGGATAACAAAGAAATCATCAGAAGTGAATCATTTTGGTTTGTGGACATAAGAAGACATTTGAGAACGTCATCATTTCCAGGTTTGACAAACACTGATCAACTTTTTTTAAGGTTTTCTGATATTCTCAACACCAAACGATTCATCGAGAAAATAATCGATTATGAAAATAATAATATATATTGCAGATATATGTAAACAAATCCACATGTTCAAGTAAGTAAAGAATAAAAAGGATTATTGTTGAATTTATTAAAAAATACTATACTTAGTTCTACATAGGCTTTTATTACATTCACCGTTTCATATTTTTATTACTGGTATTATATATTTCTAATATAGCTGATATATAATCTCTTATAATAATAATGATAATATATAATCTGTCATCACTCGACTCGGTCAAGCTGATTGGTCACATGACTGCTCTGGTCAACAGAGTTTGTCACTGCATCGATATTTTGGAATTATTACTAAAGTAAACTTTACAATTAATAAGTGGTTCACACAATGAGTCAAATTACAGCTCAACGGTGTTCAATTATACCACGTTCTAGTCTGTTATATTAGTGACGACAGCAAGTTAGACTCGTCACTTAAGCTTAAGCTTAGTTTACCTTTGGTGATTTTGTCCCGAGGGCAGGCACCGTGTGTTATTGACCACGGTTACCTACTGCTAACAAAGTAAAAAATGGATCAAGCAAAAAGTTTATGAGCAGGATTTAGATTTAATCAGAAACAGAGAGAGCTGCGTGGGTGATGGAACAAACCTAAATGTGTTAGTGGGGATGGCGTGATATAGGGCTGGGCACTAATGAACGGTATGTATTGCGATAGACACTTCCCCGTTATCAATAAGTCACATAAAAAAACAAAACCGCGCTGGACAAATAGATGAAGCAGCTTTGGTTGCATGAACAAACTCAGTCCCTCCCTCGTAACCAAGATAAGAGCTCTGGAGTGGCAGTCAAACAGTCAGTTGGGTTGTGTTCTACTCTTCCCCGTGTCTCACTCACAACAACGGCAGCATGTCAACATCAAATTAGCAGAGGCTTCTTTTTTTTTTATTGTCACAAATACACCCTCGCTGTCAGAGTCCTGCACTGGGTCGGGTCCCGACCAACCATTGCACTCGTTTCCATCCCAGCGCCAAACAAAGTGGAGAGCCGGAGAGACGCCACATTGCAAGTGACGAAATGAATGTAATCTCTCTCGGTCCATCTTGATAGTCTCGCTGGTTTCCCATGAGCGGACGGCGCTGAATGGACCGGGTTTGAGAATGTGAAAATGTGAAGTGGCTTCATTTTAATTACAGACACAATTTAACGTTAATGACATGACCGTATTAACGCCACAGCTCGTCCTTTATTAGTCCCACAGTGAGGACATTTGCAGTTAGGCTAGAAAGTAGCGAGGGAGTTACCTGCTTTGTTAATGAACGTGTGTGTGTGTGTGTGTGTGTCTGCAGTTCATGAACGTGCAGTCTGAGGATACTGACAGAGAGAGAGGGAAGCAAACCTAAAAAAGAAGAGAGTATGTTTCCCTCAGAAATAAGGTAAAATGTCTGTTTAAGAGACATTTTTCACTTATTTCTGTCATGTTAAATTCCTGTTGGAGGGACATAACATGCCCTTATCTTATATCCCTTAGCCTGTCAAATATATATTAAGACCTATATTTAAAGTCAGTCAGTCAGTCATCATCTACCGCTTTATCCTCCTGTGCCAATCTCAGCTACATGGGGCGATAGGCGGGGTTCACCCTGGACAGTTGGCCAGTCCATCGCAGGGCCACACACGCACACAGATAGAGACAAACAACCATTCACTCTCACACTCACTCCTATGGTCAATTTAGAGTGTCCAATTTACCTATTCCCCACATTGCATGTTTTTGGACTGTGGGAGGAAGCTGGAGAACCCGGAGAGAACCCACGCACACACAGGGAGAACATGCAAACTCCATGCAGAAAGGTCCTTGTTCCAACTGGGGCTCGAACCCGGGTCTTTTTGCTAACCACTACACAACTGTGTGGCCCCCTATATTTAAAGTGGGTTTAAATCAAATAAGAATTGTCTTTTCATTCAAAGAGTTCTTGTTTTCTTTGTTGAATATCTGACATAGTAAGTATATGCATAGTAAGCATGTGAAAGATACATATTAGTACACACATAATGATAACAATACACGTATTCACACCAAACCGTCACGTTACAGGCACTTCTGGGCGTACATAGTGTTAATATGACAAATGTACAGGCTTGTTTTGCAAACTAGTAACTTGAAGTCGGAGTTCCCGCCGGTCTCTATCTGTGTGTGGCCCTGCGATGGACTGGCGAACTGTCCAGGGTGTACCCCGCCTATCGCCCGATGTAGCTGAGATTGGCACAGCACCCCCCGCGACCCTCTGGTGGAGGATAAAGCGGTTAGATGATGACTGATGATGATGACTGCTTTTAACTGAGATGACCGAAGGTTACGAAGCACTTTTTTTATTCTGAGGGTATATTTTTTTAATATTTGTACTGTCATGACAGTAATTGAATATAATTGGAATATTAAAAATAATAAGGAATTACATTTGAATGGGATTATAGAGGAAAATTGACATTACCTATCATCATCATCATCATCATTATTATTATTATTATTATTATTATTGTTGTTATTGTTGTTATTATTATTATAATAGGTGTGTGTATATATATGTTTGTTTATATATATAAACACATATACATATATGTATATTCTGTATGTATGTATGTGTGTATATATACATATATGTATATTCTGTATGTATGTATGTGTGTGTATATATACATACAAATATATATGTATATATATATGTGTATATACATATATACATATATATGTATACATATATATATGTATACAACACTATGTATTTAGATGTGTAGAGAAACTGAATACTGTACAGAAAATATTTACAAAAGTGGCTTATGCTGCTAATTATTTGACTATTGCATACACAAAAATATAAACGAAAAATATATTGAGCTGTTCGAGAAAATAGCAGTGTGTGCATTTTTCTTTACTCACTGACTTTACTGTATACACTGGAAAATCTGTAAATCACTAACTAATTTAGTTGTATAACCTGACAGGTATTCCAGCCCCGGATGATTTCCCAATATTCCACAATTCCTCTGCATTTCTTGGTTTTGCCTCAGAAACAGCATTTTGATGTCACCCCACAAGTTTTCTATCCGATTAAGATGCAGGGATTGGACTGGCCACTCCATGGAACCAAGATGCTGCTCGCTGACTGGTGTGTTTGCGGTGGTTGTGTTGTTGTTGGAACACTCATTTCAAGTGCATTTCCTCTTCAGCATAAGGCAACATGACCTCTTCAAGTATTTTGATGTAGGCAAACTGATCCATGATCCCTGGTGTGCAATAAATAGGCCCGACACCATAGTAAGAGAAACCTCCCCACCACCATGCTACACTGTGTCTGACCCAAAAAGAACAATCTTACTTTCATCAGTCTCCAAAGGGCCAGTCCACGTGTTCTTTAGCAGATTGTAACCTCTTCAGCACATGTCTGTTTTTAACAGAGCTGAGCTTCACACAGGCGTCTTGTAATTGTCACAGTACTCACAGGTCACAGGTCTTTGATCACCCTGGAGCTGATCATTGGCTGAGTCTTTGCTATTCTGAGATCCATTCCAATGTCTCTCTGGATTTGCTTTCTATTTTAAAGCATCAGAGAATCATTGTAGTTGAGCAGCCTTTCATTTTCTGCACTTCTTTATACTTTTCCAGCCAGAGGCATAAGTGAACTCCAATCCAGTTTGTTTTTGAGACATATTAAATAACTTAAACAAGTGACATGATTGATTGAATGAATGAATGAATGAATGAATGAATGGGTTTTATTAGTTTTCAACTTAACTTCAGTAAACCACATTTAGTGCTGTACTTAGAATATGAAAGTTTAAAATAAATCTGTGATCAAATGGCGTGTTTCCACCGGCTCTACTCGCCTCGGCACGGAACGGTTCAGGTCGCATCTCCTCTACAAGAAAAAGTACCGACTCAATGTGGGCGGAGTCATCACTGCACGGCTGAGTGAAGCTGTGGGGGCAATGTTTTACACGCCCATAAAACCCACTGAGCCTGGTGGTACCATGTAAAAGTTGACAGGAAATTTGAAATGATGACTAATATGTGTGATTGTCAGACATTTATTAACAGTACTCAAACACCAACTGTCCTACAAAAAGGCTCGTTTTGAAATACTGTTTTAACAAACACAAAAAATACTTTTAAAATAAATAATATCAATCGTTTTCACTTAAATTAAATTAAGGCCTACTTGTTAATCAAAAAAAAAGAAAGAAAGATTAACCTAACACGTACCAGTTATAGTGTTTTGGAAACAAAATATACATTGAAATAATTTAAGTTTGGAGAAGTCGTCACAGTCAAGTCAATTAGCAAGATCAAGCAGGGCTCTTTAATTTGTATGGTGGGCAATTTCATGTTTTAGCAGCCAGTAAATTACTGTGTGCTCCATGTTAATGTGTGTGTGTGTGTGTGCGGTCCATCCAGATCTCATCGTAGTTCTACGCAGATCTAACTGCCCAGCATACAAAGTTTGTGAAACAAAGTGCTGTACAAAGTTTTGATAAAGTTTTGTGATGGGCCGAAACGTAAAATACCCAATATTGTTGCATCCCTACAGTGTACATATTTACATTATTTATGTTTGCTTGCTGCCAACATGTGCACAGAGGATCCTTGCGTTGCCCGCTGGCGGTGATTGAATGGTTAAATTTAGGGTCAACTAACCATTTTGGATTATAGCCGCTAGTTCGATGTTTACGGTCGCGGCTCGCAGAAGGCTGCTCTGACTATGTGCTAACATCCGTGCTAGTTTGGATGAACAAGCGGGGCCGGGTTTATAATGCACTGGGGGAAACCCTGGATGCAGCTCGCCGGTCATGATCAGCAGTGCTGTCCCTAAATACACCAGACGTTTTTAGGATTGTTAAGTAGTTTTAACTGATCTACAGTTCGGCTGTGTTAGGCTTGATTTCTGTGGACATCTCTTCCTGTGACGGTTAATGTATATGTATATATATATAATATTATATATATATACATATATATATATATGTGTGTGTGTGTGTATATATATATGTGTATATATATGTATATATATATATACATATATATATATATATATATATATATATATATATATATATATATATATATATATAGAATGTGTACTGATATCTCTACAGGAGCTGCATAAGAATGAGCAGGAGAGCAGCAGAGTGAACAGCAAATGTGTGCAGGATGCAGCAGATCAGGGCTGCTGCCCTCACTACTGCACACACATCAAGTGTGAAACTGCCTGGCTGCTGAATCATGGATTGTGGTAGAAAACAATGACCGTGGTGGAAAATGAAAGCTGCTGCTGCTTCTTTGGTGTTTTATGGTTTACGGAATTTTCATTTGTGATGTTGCCCACCCTAAAGATAGTAGTCCCTGATGTCCGTGTGAAGTGCTCCCTCATGTGGCTGAGAGGTATGCTGCAGATATAAGTTAGAAGTGAAAGGCTGGAGGAAAAAAAATAAAAAAGAATCTCCAAATGGTCTAGAGAAGTGACATGATCACTTGATGCTTCAAGCATGAAGGACCTTATTTTTTGACATCTGCATTATTGTATCACACAAACGTTAGTTATGGAAACTTCAGCACAACCTTACCAGTGCAGTGGGCAGCACTTGTCCTTGACCTGTCACAGGGTCTGAACCCGTGACCCTTGGGTCACAAGCGGGTCACTTCCACTTGGCCCTGGGCAAATCTCCAGTCCATCACAGGACAGGATCACAATATGTTTTCGAAAAAACAGACATAATCTCTTACGACCGTTAGTCTTCATGCCTTGCGACCGTTAGTCTTCATGTCTTCGCGTCATCTCTCTAGTCTATGCGCACCTGCTAGTCTGCGACCGTTAAGTCGTCATGTCTTCGCAATTAGTCTTCTGGCGCTAAACCGTTAGTCTTCATGCCTTCGACGTTCAATCGCATCCTTACCGTTAGTCATCATCTCTTCGCGACCGTTGGTCAAGTCATGCCGCCTGACCGTTAGTCGTCATGCCTTATCGACCGTTAGTCGTCATCTCTGCTGCGCGTTCGGTAATTTTGGCCAGTCTTTATCTCGTTCGTAATCAATGTCTTGCGACCGTTAGTATCAGCATCTCTTGCGACCGCAATCGCGCTAGTCGTCTGGCGCGTATGCACTGCGGTCGCTATGTCTTGCTAAATCGTATGTCTTGCGACCGTCGCTTGCGACCGTTAGTCGCATCGCGACCGCGGTCTGATGCGTCATCTGCGACCTGCGTCAGTGCGACCGTTAGTCGTCATCTCTTCGACATGTCGTCTCTCAAGTTAATCCGCGACCGTTAGTCGTCATGTCTCTTGCGACGTTAGTAGTCATGTCTTCCGGTCGTGAGATTTATTGCGACCGTTGGTAATTAAATCTGGCGCCTGCGTCGGTCATCTCTTGCGACCGTTAGTCGTCATCTCTTGCGACCGTTAGTCGTCATCTCTTACGACCGTTAGTCGTCATCTCTTACGACCGTTAGTCTTAGGTTACAATCTGCTAAAGAACACGTGGACTGGCCCTTTAGAGACTGATGAAAGTAAGATTGTTCTTTTTGGGTCAGACACCGTTAGTCTTCATGTCTAATTGACTAATTGTCAGTATGTTGAAGATTTTAATTTAAGTATGAGAATCTCTTTTTTTAAGGCAACAGAATGGTTTAAATGTAGTTGTGTTGTGTGATGTTAGATTGACATCATTTTCACAGTGTTTTACATATGTGTAAATATATGTGCAAACATATAAAACAACCCTTAATTCATTTTATCACTTAACATTTTATCAAGAGATGCAGTTGGGGGAGACTGTGAAATAAAGTGTTGTAGTTAAACCAGAGTGTCACTGCAGGTGATACAGACCTGCTCAGGCTTTGAGTGAAGGGACATTAACCCTACTGTGTTTTGATGTTCACTTCAGTTCAATTCAGTTCAGTTTGTATAGCACTGAATCACAACATACATTATCTCAAGGCACTGTACTTCGACAACATTATTGAGAGCAGAGCAACAATTCACACAATGAGCAAACAAGGACAAGACAGAGGTGAGGTAGAGACCAGGAGCAGAAATATCACAAGTGTATCAAGTTAGAAGTACAAATTCTACCGATATCGTGAGGCAAACGAGGGAGAGGGAGTGGACCGCTTCCTCCACAGAAGAGAAGAGAAGCTCCTCACACACTGGAGACAAGTAACAGGTTTGTACTGATAATATTACCTGGGTATTTATGTAATGTTAGCATCTCTGTCCATCACATTTCACACTGTAAATGACAGTGTAATCTACAACATCACTTTGATGTGGTAGCTCATTATAGCAGTTGTTGCCTGAGTAACTTCAGCTGAATGATTTAAATGATTTCCACGAGAGCATTTAGCCAAAGTTTGTTCCATACTTTTGTTATTGTAATACTGACCATACTAACCTACTAACCATAACATGCAGGCCACTGTCATTTATCTATCAAACAAACACTTTCTTTTTCTCTCTTCTGTGTTTTATGTGCATAGACTTGTGGTGACGATGACTCTGGAGGAGCACAGAGATCTAACTCAACTGCTGGAGACTAAAGCAGGTTTTAAATGCCCTGATGATGATGATGATGATGAAGATGATGATAACCCACCTTCTGCTGGGTGTTCTTGTGCCAACTGTAGACAAACGTGCAGAAGTGCATGAGTAACACACCACGCCCCATTCCATACAAATTACTCTAAAACGGGGGATACGCGGTTGGTGTAGTGGTTTGCACTCTTGCCTTTGCAGCAACAAGACCCGGGTTCGAGCCTCAGTTGGAACAAGGGTCTTTTTGCATGAAGTTAGCATGTGTGTGTGTGGGTTTTCCTCCCACAGTCCAACAACGTGCAATATGGGGATTAGGATTAGGTAAATTGGTCACTCTAAATTGTGTGACCCTGTGATGGACTGGTGAACTATAACCTAACCTATCGCCCTGTGTCAGCTGAGATTGGCAAAGCACCCCCCACGACCCTCCTGTGGTGGACAAATAATGGATGAAGAACAATAGTAAAGACGGAGGAACAGGAAAGGAAAATCATTCGTTTATGATGTACAAGTTCTGCTCAACGCTCAAGTCCCATTTTCTTACAACAAATTATTCCGTATCTTTATTTTGGAGCGTTCAAGACACTGTTGACTGACATGTGTTCATGTGTTCATGTCAGCAGGTGTGTCTGTTTACATCGCTGTGTTACATAAAGTAAAGATTCATCTGTGCAAAATTCAAAGTAAGACTTAGAGAAAATTGAGTCTCTCTCACACACACAGTTATCCACATATGATTAAACTGCCGTGGTGTATATCAGTAGTGTTGTCACTGTACACGCATTAATAAAGTTATTAGTCAAGTTTGAGCTGCGATCCGTGACATTCCACGCCAAGAACATTTTTATGAAAGCAAGCGTACACCTCCTTTATGTGCGTACACACACGGTTTATACATGAGGACCCAGCAGAGGAAAACCTGAGTCCAGGTTCTAACTGTGTAAAACTACAACACTACAACACTGCTCCCAGTGACAGAAGGTTTCTGTACATTCACAGATACTGGGAGGATCTATTTCATATGTTCATTTCAATTCAGTTTATATAGAACCAATTCATAACATACATTATTTAAACACCTTACAAAGTGACAGCTGCTGTGTTTAGAACATCAGGGAGAAGCTTCCTGATCCTCAGGGGCAGGTTTCACTCTGGTTTCACACCTGGCCTCTGAGTTTCCAAGTCTCTGACATTCTCACATAAAGCCACAAGTATTCAATTGTTGTTCATATCAGGAGATAGGCTCTGGTTTCATAATGACTGGTAATGTATTTTAAATTAAAAGAAATTCTGTATTTTAATATAATTTTACACTAATTTACTAATATTTGTACTATATTTTTTCTGGTTCAAACTGAAGAGGAAATAGATAATAAAAGAAGAAAAAGATATATGTTTTGTATTCATTTCAATACTATCACAGAAATATCTATACTGTAACAACTGCTTTCAGTCAGGTCTGGTTGAAGACAGTGTTGTCACATATTAGAATCAACTCTAATCACACGAGGCATCAGTGGAGAGAAAACACTCCCTTTTAACAGAGAACCAGACTCTCACATGTGCAGCATCTGCCTCGACCAGTTGGGGTGAAAGGAAAATGGGGGACAGGAGAGGAGGGGCACAGAAAGGACAAGACTGAGGTGAGGTAGAGTGGGTGGGGTATCTCGGTGGTTAAGACCGGTACACCATGTGCAGAAGACTGCATGGTCACAAGTTCAACTCCACCCCTGGCAGGTTGTATCCTTCCAAGTTGCTTTGGATGAAAGCGTCTGTTAAATGACATGACGTATGATGCGATGTAAAGGTATTATAAACAAGTATACTGATATCAACTTTAATTATAGCATAATGGTCATGATATGTATGATGGTAATAATAATAGCCTCGAAAACTGGATCTGGATCCTGCAACCTGCAAGATGAGGACAGAGAGAGAAGAAAGACACAAACGAGGGAGAGAAAGAACAAGTTTAATGACATATAAAAAAGTCATTGTTTTAAAGTTTGTTGGAGTTTGAAGTATGTGACTCATTCATCAACAATCCTCTTTCTCAAGTCTAAACTGATTTCTTCTCTTTTTGGCGTGAAGCTTTCTCAAGTGACAACTCAAACCCTGACTGAAGATTAAATATTCTGTGTAAATTAGGAGATAATAACCCTCAGTTTAACTTGATTTAAAAGGTTTTGAGCGTTACAAAGTTAAGCTAGCTCAATATAAAGGTCAGTTCTCAAGAGGGCTAATCATTTTCACCCTGGTAGTTTTTGTGGAATATTTTCAGTTCCGTGTGCAAAGTCAAATAATGGAAGCATCCGATTTTAAGTCTGTTTTCCAATTGAATTTCTATTTTTAGCATTGTTGACTGTTTGTAATGAAAACCTGGTTCTGGCTCAGGCACCATGGAATTACCATCAGTGAAGCATGTGTGTATGAAAGCCAAACATACTCACACACCCTGCAGTGTATGAATGAATGAATGCAGACGTGTGTGTGTGTGTGTGTGTGTGTAAACGAGGCTTGACCCTGCATTGCCTCAGTTGATCGCTTCACCTTCTTTTCAGAGTTCACAGAGAGCCACAGAGACTGTTCACACTCTGTGAGGTAAAAAGAGGAAGAATGAGTATTCAAACAGGAAGTTGACTGCAGGGTCTTTAGTCTGCACATGCCAGCAGCTGTGTATGTGTGTACATGTGTGTAATAGGCTGTGAGGTCATCTTTTTCACCTTGTAAGGACTCACAAATATAAAGGGCTTTTGTTGGTTTTATTGTTAGAGCTGTATACAAAAGTGTGTGTGTGTGTGAGAGAGAGAGGATACATGCTGTGTCTGCGATGCTCAGGTGAGGGGGCGGGGTTTGCTGTTTTCTGATTGATTTTGATTGTCGATACTGTTTCAGCTCACAGCCACAGTGTGTCCTCTTTTCTTTTTTCTATCTCATCTTAACAGTAATATCTCAACATGTTACCAACAACTGAACTCTTCCAGGTTTATTGATCTCCTTAAACCCACAGGTTAAATCAGAAATATTGTGCTGTATATACCGAGATGAGCAAATAACTATAACTGTAGCTTAACTGTAGTTTTATCTGTAGTTTAACTGTAGTTTAACTATATTTTAACTGTAGTTTAATTGTATTTTAACCTGTAGTTTAACTTTATTTTAACTGTAGTTTAACTTTATTTTAACTGTAGTTTTATCTGTAGTTTAACTTTATTTTAACTGTAGTTTAATTATATTTAAACTGTAGTTTTATCTATAGTTTAACTGTAGTTTAACTTTATTTTAACTGTAGTTTAACTATATTTAAACTGCAGTTTTATCTGTAGTTTAACTTTATTTTAACTGTAGTTTAACTGTATTTAAACTGTAGTTTAACTGTTGTTTTATCTGTAGTTTAACTATATTTTAACTGTAGTTTAATTGTATTTTAACCTGTAGTTTAACTTTATTTTAACTGTAGTTTAACTTTATTTTAACTGTAGTTTAACTGTATTTTAACTGTAGTTTAACTGTAGTTTTATCTGTAGTTTAACTTTATTTTAACTGTAGTTTAACTATATTTTAACTGTAGTTTTATCTGTAGTTTAACTTTATTTTAACTGTAGTTTAACTGTAGTTTAACTATATTTAAACTGTAGTTTTATCTGTAGTTTAACTATATTTTAACTGTAGTTTAATTGTATTTTAACCTGTAGTTTAACTATATTTTAACTGTAGTTTAATTGTATTTTAACCTGTAGTTTAACTTTATTTTAACTGTAGTTTTATCTGTAGTTTAACTTTATTTTAACTGTAGTTTAACTGTAGTTTAATTGTATTTTAACCTGTAGTTTAACTTTATTTTAACTGTAGTTTAACTGTAGTTTTATCTGTAGTTTAACTTTATTTTAACTGTAGTTTAACTATATTTAAACTGTAGTTTATCTGTAGTTTAACTGTAGTTTAACTGTAGTTTAACATATTGAAACTGTAGTTTAACTGTAGTTTTATCTATAGTTTAACTGTAGTTTAACTTTATTTTAACTAGAGTTTAACTATATTTAAACTGTAGTTTTATCTGTAGTTTAACTATATTTAAACTGTAGTTTAACTGTAGTTTTATCTGTAGTTTAACTTTATTTTAACTGTAGTTAAACTTTATTTAAACTGTAGTTTATCTGTATTTTAACTGTAGTTTAACTTTATTTAAACTGTAGTTGAACTGTATTTTAACTATATTAAAACTGTAGTTTTATCTGTAGTTTAACTATATTTAAACTGTAGTTTAACTGTAGTTTAACTGTAGTTTAACTTTATTTTAACTGTAGTCGAACTATATTTTAACTGTAGTTTAACTTTATTTAAACTGTAGTTAAACTTTATTTAAACTGTAGTTTAACTGTATTTTAACTGTAGTTTAACTATATTTAAACTGTAGTTGAACTGTATTTTAACTATATTTAAACTGTAGTTTTATCTGTAGTTTAACTGTAGTTTTACTTTATTTTAACTGTAGTTTAACTATATTTTAACTGTAGTTTAATTGTATTTTAATCTGTAGTTTAACTTTCTTTTAACTCTAGTTTAACTTTATTTAAGCTGTAGTTTAACTGTAGTTTAACTATATTTTAAATGTAGTTTAACTATATTTAAACTGTAGTTTAACTGTAGTTTTATCTGTAGTTTAACTATAGTTTAACTGTAGTTTAATTGTATTTTAACCTGTAGTTTAACTTTATTTTAACCTGTAGTTTAACTATATTTTAACTGTATTTTAACTAGTGTAACTGTAGTTTAAGTTTATTTAAACTGTATTTTAACCTGTTGTTTAACTGTATTTCAACATTTTCTGTTCCTGGTGTCAAAGGTTTGAGAGCCACTGCCTTAAATTCTAAATGGTTGTTTTTGAATGTTTTTGAATGTTTTTGACTGTCATCATAGCAGTACAATAACCCTGCTAAACCCGCCCCTTTCAGAACGCTCGGTTTTGTGCATGGTCCCTTTATATGCAAATGAGACACAGGCAAACACACACCCACATCTTCCAGGGGGTTTCTGATTTGTCCTCTTTACAGCGCTCACTCGCTCAGCTCCTGTTCCCTCCGTTCCATTCCTCTCCCCGTCCCTCCACTAGTTCTCTGACAATATCAACATGACATAATAACATAAACCAGTTTATTACGCCTGTTTTAAGCCGAGGGGGGTGTGGCTTTGATACATATGTGTTTGGGATATTTCCACAGCAGAGGTCTGGTGGGAGTGGTCACATTGTTGCAGATGGGGCAAATGTGGTGTAGCAGAAACACAGGCTGCTCCAGGCTGATTGACAGCTCTGTAATAGCTGTCAGCTGCCACACCCACTTTCTGTGGACAGCCATACAGAGCCCGCCCCCAATAGATTTCCTGGTTCTCACTGCGTCTCTGTCAAAGCGAATGATGTTGAAGCCGTCCAGTTGCAGGTCAGGCGGAGAGTTTCTCTGTCGTGTTCTGAAGCGATCACACGTTTGACAGCGTAATGGCAGGTAGAGGGAGCCGGCTGCCTCTCCTCCTCAATCTGATACTGTCAGTGAGGACAGATGGTGGCCGAGCTCCAACAGGTAGCTCCGTGAATATGTGAGCCCACCTGTGGTGGTGGTGAGTGGCTGTGCAAAGTCTGTTTTTTGGCCACAGAGCCGTTAAAAAGAGCCAGAGGCCATGGAAATAAAGTGCTGTCCATTTTCACAGAAACACACTGAAAACCATTACAGGTCCCTTTATTACAGTGCACTCCTGCAACACAGCATCACAGTGGAATGACGGTTGGGAAACAGCATTGGTCTCAAGATAACACGTGGAACAGGTGCACATCATTATGCTAGCCTCACACATAAGACCAAGAACAGTCAGCAAAGTTACTCATGCTACTGTATATGTTAATAAAAATAAATGAATAAAGTAAGTTAACATTTAAAATGTGAAGATAATAACAATAAATATATATGCATTTATTAAAAGAATTTTACATCTTCATTTATCAACACTCTTATCATTACTGGCAGTAATGAGGCTTAAGCACACAGGAGATATGTGATGTCACCTAGAAGCCTGTATATATCGTATCACAGACACTGCTGCACACACAACAATACATAAAAAACCTCTTTACATTTGAAATGAAATGACCAAGAATATATAGGAAGGGGTGTGCCTTATTCTGTTATCATTTCTTGTCCTTACACTAGTGTCATCATATTTCCATCATCTGTTTTTGAAATAACAGTCTGCAGTGCTACTGTTGTTGTAGTTTGAACAGGGTTTATCAATAGCAGGGTTCTATGAAGAAGCCCTATAAGAAGATAGAAGCTTAATAAGAGGTTCAGGGTGCTTTATATTCATCGCTGGCGTCATGTCGTCATCACTGTGTCTATTCACCTCAAGGTGTCCAGTTCTTCTCTAAATAATCTGTTTGTGTAGAAACTCTGGAGAAAGTCCACTAGCTTAAATGTTAACACGTTAGCATAAAGTCTGCTAGCATAGCAGAAGTGAGATCAGTGTCAGCCAGTAGCCAAAGATTTGAACTGTAGCAGCTACCATTTATTTGTCCTTGTTCATCTTCATTCAACAGCGAAAACACACACAGCTTCTGAGGCAGCAGTCACAGTAATAAGCAGCATCTGTCGCAGTAATAAGCAGCAACAGTCACAGTAATAAGCAGCAGTCACAGTAATAAGCAGCAGTAGCAGTCACAGTAATAAGCAGCAGCAGTCACAGTAGTAAGCAGCAGTCACAACAGTAAGCAGCAGCAGCAGTCACAATAATAAGCAGCAGCAGTCACAGTAGGCAGCAGTCACAGTAATAAGCAGCAGCAGTCACAGTAATAAGCAGCAGCAGTCACAATAGTAAGCAGCAGTCACAGTAATAAGCAGCAGTCACAATAATAAGCAGCAGTCACAATAATAAGCAGCAGCAGAAGTCACAGTAATAAGCAGCAGCAGTCACAGTAGTAAGCAGCAGTCACAACAGTAAGCAGCAGCAGTCACAATAATAAGCAGCAGCAGTCACAGTAGTAAGCAGCAGTCACAGTAATAAGCAGCAGCAGCAGTCACAGTAATAAGCAGCAGCAGCAGTCACAGTAATAAGCAGCAGCAGTCACAATAGTAAGCAGCAGTCACAGTAATAGCAGTCACAGCAGCAGTCACAGTAATAAGCAGCAGTCACAGTAATAAGCAGCAGCAGTCACAATAGTAAGCAGCAGTCACAGTAATAAGCAGCAGCAGCAGTCACAGTAGTAAGCAGTAGTAGCAGCAGCAGCAGTCACAATAATAAGCAGCAGCAGTCACAGTAGTCAGCAGTCACAAAGCAGTCACAGTAATAAGCAGTCACAGCAGCAGTCACAGTAATAAGCAGCAGCAGTCACAGTAGTAAGCAGCAGTCACAGTAATAAGCAGCAGCAGCAGTCACAGTAATAAGCAGCAGCAGTCACAATAGTAAGCAGCAGTCACAGTAATAAGCAGCAGCAGCAGTCACAGTAATAAGCATGTGATGACACAGTCAGCAGGCACCGCCCACCTACCAAGTAAACACAAGCGTGAGCAAACTTGAGTTGTGGTCTGGTTCTATCTCGTTGACTGGTGTGTTTTTAGGTCATGTCTGTGTCCATTCAGAATCAGCACAGGTTATAGTGATCAGTGCGTCAGGCTTGTTGTGATACAAAGACAGAAAGACTTAGTTTGTCTTCATCAGTGTAAACTGAGTCAGATTTACAGTCAGTGCTCAAGTCTCGGTCTGGTTCGGCAGTGCTTGACTCCCAGATGACTTAGACTCAAGTCCATGTCCTAACGTAGAAACAGTGCATACAAAGTTCATGTGACACAGTGATGGATACACTTCCACCCTTTATATATTATATCAGCTGTTGATGGAACAAATCTCACTCTAAAAACCTCAGTCACTATGTTACTATATTGGCCATAACCAACATGTGTTGTTTCATTCAGGGGGACTGAGGCCATGTGGCAGTGTGGTGGATTACGTCTGTGATGCACAGTACTGGCTCCTGCACTCTGGCCTTGGTCCAGACCCCTCCCACTGCACGCCTTTACAAATCCCTTCTCCCAAAACACTCAAGAGTGTATGAGTGTATGGAGTGTATAGCCTCTTGTCTCATGCCGTCCCGGCTCGGTGATGTGCAGTGTTTGGGTTTTTGGTTTTGTCTTGTCTGATGGCCAAAAGGCTCCATTGTGGTTTCATCAGACCAAAGAATCTTCTTCCACTTCCGCTGTATTACTGATATTTACTTCACTACATGCAGACATGACAATGTGCTTTGTCAAAATAAAATGACCAACCAGCTGCATTCTTTTTTACAAAGCAAAAACAAAAAATAAAAAAGTTTAACACAAGGTTGTACATGTTAACTAGCATAAATCACAGGATTAGACACAACAACCATACACAACCAATAAACAGTCACACAACTCCTCACAGTTCACTCACACTGTTGACAGTGATACATTTTCCCCACATTTTGAAATGGTCTGTGACACAGATGTAAATATGACATCTGTCACTTCTGTCACTTCTGTGAGCTGTATCTTGGTCATTGTGCTGTGGAGACATGAGAAGTTCACACAGAGATGGTCTCTGGAGACTAAACTGTTTTTTCTGAGACATGGTGGGAGACCTGTAACAAGGCATGGTTTACTCCTGTGACCCTGCACCAGGACACAAGTCATTCATCCATCAACAGTTTGAGTTAAAGGCCTGGTGTACTCAGGCTTCAGGTCAGTGAAGGATTGTCCATGTGACCGCAGACCTTTGCCATGAACAAACGAACACATCATCTGTTTCTTTGTGGTGGATTGTGGAAGATTCTGAATTGCATCTACTTTTTTTACCTTCAGAGGTGATCACATGACCTAAGAACATGACCTTTTGACAAGGTGGCTTTGAATTGTAATTGTAGAAGATGAAGATGACGTTGAAGATTCCTTGTAAATGTCTTGGGAACGCAAGGGTCAACTCCCATGAGGTTCACCTGTGTGACAAAACCATTCAACCAAGGTGTGAAAGCCAGGGGCCACACTGGACCAAAGGGCCCTTTGAAACCCCTTACAAGGTAGTTCCTAAAGTATAATAGTGTATTTCCACCGGCTCCACTCACCTCGCCACGGCATGGTTTAACTAGCTTTTCCACTAGCATAGTAACCTGGTACCAGGTACTAGTTTAAGTAGTGCCTGCTCAGGTGAGGTTCCAAGTGTGTTGAATAGGTGCGATGCGATGATTGGTCAGACTGTCGTCACAGGAAGACACGTCCCACACACAAATCAAGCCCAACTGTAGATCAGTTAAACTACTTAATAATCCTGAAAACGTGGGTTCATCTCCAACAACTACAGGAGTCTGGTGTATTCAGGGACAGCACTGCTGATCATGACTGCATCACAGACACACAGACACTGCTGCTGTGTCTCAGTCCAGTGTCAGACGCAGTCTGTGCTCCGGTCATCGAGCAAGAACTGAACACGTGTTTTAATGAACTGATTCTAATGATTCAGTTACACTGAAAACAACTGCTGTACAAGTCACTGTGTGTGTGTGTATGTGTGTGTGTGTGTGTGTGTGTGTGTGTGTGTGTATGTGTATGTGTGTGCGTGTGTGTGTGTGTGTGTGTGTGTGTGTATGTGTGTGTGTGTGTGTGTGCGTGTGTGTGTGTGTGTGTGTGTGTGTGTGTGTGTTAGGCGTCGCGGCGTGGCAGTGTGTGTGTGTGTGTGCGTGCGTGCGTGCGTGCGTGTGTGCGTGCGCGTGCGCGTGTGCGTCGTGCGTGCGTGCGTGTGTGTGTGTGTGCGCGTGTGTGCGTGCGTGTGTGTGTGTGTGTGTGTAAATTGTGCTCTTCATTGTTTCTGCATGTTCCTACTTCATGCCTCTGCTTCTTCTTTCCTCATCCACAAACATTGTTTTTTCCATCATTTCTAAACTTTTCACAGACACATTCTTTTTCCTTCTCATTCCACTTTTATTTTCCTAAAATCCCTCAACTTCCTTTCAGCTGAGGGATGTGTCTGTTGGAAATCTAGACATTCAGATTTGAAATGTTAGTCTCATAACATCCACAATGTGAACATGTGGAGATCCAAATACAGATGTCTGTGTAAGGACTGCTTGGTCCATGCTAGTTCTGGACTTTATAACCCTGGGTCCCTGACTCGGACACGATGCTGAATAAAATGAGAATATGGAAATGTTATGGCAAATTAAAAAGAAAAGGTTGTGATTTCTAATTAAAATGTCGATATTTTAATGCTCACCAGATGAATTTTGCTGGATTGTGTTTGTGGAGTCCCAGCGGTGATGATGCAGCTGTCACTGTCTGTGCTCCGACCCAGACTCTCCAGTGATTCCACTTCTGACATTCTCTGTTGCTTGTTGAAAGTTTTTATTTCCTTGTAAAGACTGAACACTCAGAGTGTTTATATGAGGTTCAAATGAAGGAAAGTAAACATGTCCACATGCTCAGAACTCGGTCGCTCTGACAGTTCAGAGGTTTAATGAATGCACTCCAGTCACTCTCTCCGTTGTGTCTACTATGACCTTGTTGTGCAGTTGTCATCGCTGCTGTGCTTCCTCCACATGGAAACACAGCGCTGTGTCGTGGAACTCTGTTTGTGTTCAAATAACTAGTAAATTCAGTCGCAGGTAAAACTACTCACACTGTCTCACAGTGGAGTCACTGGTCGCAGTGTTGAGCTGTGGACTTTCAAAATAAGACTGTGTTGTGTTAGAGAGAGCTGCAGCAGCCTTTAATGCAGATGCTCGTCCCCACGTTATCCAAACAATCCCACTTGTGCCCAGTGATGACCTCCAGTCGGTCCAGAGTCCAGGCACCCCAACACTGAAAGCCAGCGATGATCTACCAAAGCTAGCTGACCCTAACCCAAGTTCTTGAAGCAGTTTTTGGTCCTTTTCCGATTAAAAACGGGTCCATTTTGGCTCTTTGTGTGATTGTTTTGGCCAACCTTCTAGAACACATGTTCAGTATCAAATAAGTAATCAATGTCTCAGAATAGAATACATTTATTTACACAGGTATGGTCCAGATCCACTTTACTTTCTATTCTACAACGTTATACAAACACACACACACGCACACGCCTGAGGATAATGAAGGATCTACATGCATAATGTCCCCCTCTGGTGGCGTAACTAAAGAATTACACCAAGGCTCCAACAGTGAGACTCTAAACAGAAGCTGTGATCCAAAGATACAGTATTATGCTTTTACTCACAGCAGTTATAGAGAGGTTATTGTTGCACTGATGCATTTGAAAGTAGTGATCCAAGGTTTGTGTGACTAAGTTTAAGTCAGAAAGGAAGTGAAAGAGATGGTGACTGTTAATGAATGAATTCTTCTTCTGTTTCATTCTTATAGTCAATCATTAACGCCCCTTTTTTAAAATTCAGCCTATTATTTCTTAGCACACAACTGTGTCAGAGTGTGCATTTGCATGCCTCGCTGTCACTGTACTTCACTTAAATGTAACTCAGAATCTCAGCTTTATATTAGAGATTATATTATATTCCTTCCTTTTGAAAATGTCAACCTTTCAAAGAGAACTTCTCTTCATTCATTTGATGTTGTCTATGTACAGTGCCTTGAGATAATGTATGTTATGATTTGGCACTATACAAATAAAATTGAATTGAATTGATGAAGAGAAGTTCTCTTTGAAAGGTTGACATTTTCAAATAAAACTAATAAAGGTATCAACATAAACTACCAAATACAGCAGCATGTATAGACATATAATAAAGTCATTTTGTATTTTCAAAAACACTGAAAACAGCCCTGCCCCTTCATCTATTCCCTCACTGTACACTGACTGTCTGAGAGCAACAGATTAAACCCCCAGATTAAAGCTCTGTAAGTAACACAGGTTCCAAAAGGACGGTTACCTTTATTCCAGTAATGCAGCGTACAAGCTTTCACCTGTTCTCCTCCTGCATCCTTCATGTGTCCTCACAGGCTGCTGCTGCTGAGCTGCTCTGAACTCCAATCCTTCTGAATCCGTTAAAGGGGACATATTATGCAAAATCAACTTGGAGTAACTAAATGCACTTTTGTAAGTCGCTTTGGATAAAAGCGTCTGCTAAATGACATGTAATGTAATGTAGTCAGGGGACGTATTTCACCGACGTACAAACACACACATTGTTAGGAAAAGGTCACATAGAGGTCATAACTGACCATTCTGACACGTCCTAATTAAACATATTTGTTCAATACGTCCTCCATGACCAGAGCACAGACTCAGTCTGATACAATCACATAAAGCAGCTGTTTATGCAGCTCGCCGCTGACGATCGGCGGTGGCGATCAGTGGTGCTACACTCTCTGTGTCACCGCTGATCGCCACCTCTGATCGCCACCGCTGATCAGCTCGCCGGAGCACCGGAGCTGGTCAGCGGTGGTGAGGTCTCCGGAGCACAGTCTCCGGTCTGATACAGCAACATGCAGTTTATTCAGCTCGCCGCGCGCTGCTGGCGATCAGCGGTGCTGTTCATAAGTGTTTTTAACTGATTTACAGTTCGGCACTGTTCGGCTCGATCCTTATGTAGGACGTCTCTTCCTGTGACGGCACTCTCGCTGTTTTCTGCGCACGCTGCCATGTTGATATTGTCAGAGAACTAGTGGAGGGAGGGGGAGACGAATAGAGCTGTAAAGCGCTGTAAAGAGGACAAATCAGAAACCCCCTGGAAGAAGTGGGTGTGTGTTTGCCTGTGTCTCATTTGCATATACAGGGACCATGCACGAAAACCGAGCGTTCTGAAAGGGGCGGGTTTAGCAGGGTTATTGAACTGCTATGATTCTTCATCCTTATGGTATTTTGACCAAAGCATGTCACTGACATGTTCATTAGGACACCAGGGAACTATTTTAATGGGGGAAATAGGGTATAATATGTCCCCTTTAATACAGTCAAGAGCAGAACCTTATGTGTGGTCATTTCTAATGAATAATAGCTTAAATAGTCTAAACCTGTGCCAGAACTAGTGCTGTCTACACCGGGCTCAGAGCATTCTTGAGGATTCCTCCCATCCTGTCTCTCCTGTCTCTTCATTCCCTCTTGAAGGCGCTACAGGAGCCTCAGGACCAGAACCAGTAGGCTCAGGAACAGATATGAACTCTATATAATGCACTTGCTGCACTCTGCACTTCTGATTGGATAATAAACTGCATTTCTATATATCTATATATGTCTATATATATAGAGATCTATATATATAGTGACATAATGTTATTATTATTAATAATAATAATAATAATTATTATAATTATAATAATAACAATATTGTTGGTGTTGTTATTCTTAACAACATTATTATTATTATTATAATAACAACAACAATATTATTATCATTACTATTATTATAAATAATATTAATAATAATAACAATATTATTTTATAGTAATAATAATAATAATATTTGACACAAATCTAATTCCATAGAAAAGCAGCTGTTTTCTTGGACTCAGGGTAAAAGTCTGTGTAAAGTGATGACAGTAACTCTTCTGAGAAAATGTTGCTATATTTGAATGTTTCAGATCATGTAACATTCAGCCACATTGTCAGGGGGCGGGGCCACTGCAGGAGACACACACACACACACATGCACACATGCATGCAATGTGCTCCACTAAACAATCTTTCACCGTAGACGACTGTAGTAGCTCCGAGTGAGACGTCTCACTTTTACTGAATCTTTGATGCTCACTACGTAGTGAAGACGGTCTTCACGTACCATGATGCCACTTTACTCAGATTATTTTGTTGACTGTTGAAACAGCCATGAGTTGCAGTCGTTTCCCTGAGGATCCAGCAGAGGAAGAGCCATCTGCTTCTCCTGTCACATCGCTGGGTTTAAATCAGCTTCTGATAACAGTCAATCATCTCACTGATGCACTGCCCCTTTCTTTATATTGTCCAGCCTCCAGGTTCAATGGACCCGGTGGGGAAGATGCGCGGCCAGCCTTATGGAGGACCCAATTCATACTCGCTACAGCAGGGGCCTCCCACTGGGACTGGACCCCAGCAGGGAGGCTCTTACACGAGCCCGGGATACGGACCTGCTGGGCCTCAGCGGTATCCCATGGGCCTGCAGAGCAGAACACCTGCTTCTATGGGTGGCATACAGTATGGACAGCAGGTTGGTAAACGTTCATCTAAATGTGTTGATTTAAACAGACTGTCAGGAGAAAAGAGAGGACAGTCTTCTTAGTTCATCGTCTGAAGTAGAAACTCTATTACACTTCAAAGCAGGGTTTAGCAGAGATTAAAGACTGTCACGTTCAACAATGCAGATTTATGTAATGACCGCATATTCGCTGGTGTCACAGACTAGGACGTTGGTGATTGTTTTCGACTGACAGAACCCTAACACCATCAATGCCACTCTGTGCATTAAATGAAGCTTTGATCCCAGGTGACAATTTAGAAAATGAACGTTGAATCATCTTTTTAGGACGTTTTCATGCAAACCTGGTGCCAGCCGTGTTTTAACATGTGCATTCTGGGGCTCTGATTGGCCCAGTGGACAACAGGTGTGTTCTGATTTTATTTTCACAGACTCATCAAAATGAGTAGCATGGATGTAGCCTTAGATCCACTTTGAATCAAACAATTCAGACTGTGATCTTATGTTGATTTCCAGTGAAAATGCAGGACATAGGCAAAGAAAAATGCAGCAGGTCCACGGACTCAGTGTCTCGTTATAAAAGCAGTGAAACCAGCGAGATGACCCGCCTCCCGGCCATGACGTCACCATGGAGTTGCCTCAAAAATCATTGCTTCCTCACCCAAATAATAACTGATCACCCTGTGTTGTGTTGTTGTTGTAGCTGAGCTAGGGTTGTTCTAATACGACACCGATATTGCAGCCTTGAATATTGGCCGATACTAATATTGATCCAATAGGATATCAGCACGAACCATACATACGTTAATGACTTATTTTGTAGTGTGGAATATTAGAATAGACTTGATCAAGTGATATTACTAACAGAAACAGAAAAACTGACCCATTTATTATTAACCAGTGGTTTTGCCATGTTAATTTCATCAGGAGGAAAGTACCAAGTGCTAATGGGGGTGTTTTCAGAGCACCCATGTTTCACAGGTATCAGCGTGTCTTCACAGAAAAACCCCTTGTTTTACACAGGGTGAGTGATCGTCCCGTGGGTAAACCTGGAGACCGGGGACCGGCCCCGCAGACGTAATTAGCTCCGTGTGTGGAGCTTCAGGACACGGAGCTAACACACTTTCAACAGTGGAGGCTGTTGAAAGTCGACAGGTGGCGCTGGTTTATGAAATAATGTTGTTTTAGCAGCTCGCCTCAGGATGAGCTAGCATGGTGCTAACGGCTAGCTCACTGTGCGGCCTTATAGCCTCTGATTTCAGAGGTTAAGGAAACATGTTTAATATATATATATAGTTTTTGATGCTCTGATGATGATAACCCACCTTCTGCTGTGTGTCAGGGGTAAACAGGGGTTCTTGTGCCAACTTATTGTAGTGTGAAAGAGATGGTGCCGTGTGGTGAACTGCAGCTGTTTTCAGCATCAGTCTGTTATTCAGATCCTGTTGAAGACAGAAATGACATATCAGGATCATCTCAGTGTATGATTGTTGTCACTTATCCATAATTGTTCTGACTTCTGTCTGCGTCAATGCTCATGTGGATGGTGCACCTTTTCCAAGGCTCTGATTCCAGTGTTGAGTCCTCTGCACGGTCCTTGCTTGTGTAGTCTTCTCTTCTTTCAGGACAAGTCTTGTAATATTGTACATGTGTAGTTTAACAGTTGAATAGTTTGGTACAGCTGTGTGTGAAGTGCAGACAGTGACTGTAAACAGAGGCTCCTCAGCTGACATGTGGGTTTGAAAGGGAGGGAAACCTTCATCTATCCAAACATCTCTGTAAACAGAACATAAGACATAATTATAGCTATAAAATAACACCAAACAGTAACAAACATTGTTGATTGTACTTATAGGGTCAGTAAACACATTTCCCCCAGTGTTCATGTCATTGAAGCTGCAAAAAGAAGGATAAATAAAAACCTATGACCATAGAGTGACAATTTATCTGTTTATGTTTATCTGTAGTGTGTGACACAAAATAAACGTTCTTGTATGTTACGGCCCTGGCCTCAGGGAACCAAGGGTGACCTCATCTTTCCAAAGAAAGCCAACATAAATCCACGTCTCCTCTTATAGTGTCACTAACTGACCTGTCTGTCCACTGTGAGTGCTGGACAGTGTTGAAGCTGCTGAAGATATTTCGTGGTCAGTTTGCTGTGATGTTGGCAGTGATCTCGTGCATTCATGTAATAGTAATTATTCTCTTTCACTCATGTGTCGGAAGAAGAGTTGACGTTTCATATTAGCTACTGTCCGTCTCACTGAGCTAGCTTGATGTCCTTCATGTCATTGGATCACTTGCTGGTGATCACTTGCCGCCTTCACGAATGCAGACCAGGGGGTAAGCGTTGTGCAGGTCGAGCTTAGTAAAAACAGTGGCAACGAGAGATGAGAGGCAACGGAAAGCGGTCCTTTATGGTGATATCGCTCAACTCTCTATAGTCGACGCAGGGGCGGCGTGTCTTGTCTTTCTTACCCACGAAGAAGAAGCCTGCGCCTGCCGGAGATGAGGAGCGAATGATGCCTTCCGTCAGAGAGTTATTTATACAGTATAAGTTTCCATAGCTTCTCTCTCAGGGGCGGAGAGGGAGTACAGA
Source organism: Solea senegalensis (assembly GCF_019176455.1). NCBI lineage: Eukaryota > Metazoa > Chordata > Actinopteri > Pleuronectiformes > Soleidae > Solea > Solea senegalensis. The sequence goes on along the minus strand of NC_058039.1, from coordinate 1,695,594 downwards.
TGACCTCTGGGTGGGGACCTGTGTGGGGGAAAGGAGGTCGCTTTGGCCTTGCTGAAGACCTTCCGAAAGTCCATTTACTCGAGAGGAACCCCCACGACATCTGGTGCTGGGCTAGAGTTGGTGGGTGATTCAGGAGTGGGGGCTTGCTCCAGAAGGACCTGGTGGCATGATGAGCTCCAACCCAGTATAGCCCCTATAGACCAGTCAATGTGCAGGTTGTGACGTCGGAGCCAGGGGAAGCCCAGAAGAAGAGGATGACGAGGAGAATGCAGGATGTGAAACTGTGCTGTTTCGTGATGGTTGCCGGATAACATGTGGATGGGCACTGTCTGATGCGTGACTGTCCCCAGGGGGCGACCATCCAGGGCGTTGGCGGGCACCGGATCAGGCAGGAGAACTCGACCGACACCTAGCTGACATGCTGGATCATCGTCAATAATGTTCATGTCCGAACCAGAGTTTATGAGGATGGCTAGGGTCTGGGAACCCTGGGGCAACAGCAGACATGCTTGACATAGGGGGCACAGGTTGGAGGAGGGTTTAGTGGTAGAGCTCACCAGGATTGGCTCTCTCTGCCTAGCCAGGATGCGTCGATCAAGACAGGACGCCAGCTCGATAACGCCGTCGAGCGAGGTGGGCAGGTCACGTGACACCATCTCATCTTTGGTGTCAGGTGACAGAGAGACATCATGACACTTAACTCACAGCAGGTAAAAAGGAAATGGCTACTAGCACTAAAGATTATCCTAAAACACTGCTGCTCACACTAGTAACACCAGCAGGTAACAGGGTAGCTGCAACCTGGTGTCTGACCATGAACCATGAAGTGCTCTGCAGACAAAAAGAACTGATACAACACAACTTGTTGTTGTGTTATTAATGTGTAGTAATTCTTTACCGAGCCCCCCCTTCTTTTATCACTCTTTCCTTACAAGGTCAGTGCTAATGAAATGAAAAAAAAGCCTTTGGCACACAGGATCAAGCAGACTATGACAAAAACTCATATTAAATGTATTTTTTCTTTTCGTGTCTGGGTTTCAGCCTGCCAGTACATTTAAAGTTCTCCTCATGTGTAGATCGTGAACTACACATCCTCACATCAAAACAACCATTTTTATTTTGTGATGGATTGAGTGTGGCTGAAATAGCATCATGTGTCTTTATTGCTGTGATATCAAGTTCATCGCCCCAGCCCTACGGAGCAGACTTTTACCCCATATGCCTGACCCGCTCCTGGCCAGACGAACAGCTCGCTGGCCCCCAGGTTATTTGGGTTTCTGACCCCTTCTCTAATTTCAAGTGTAATACGCAGATGAATACCAACATTTGATCAGTTTATATTAAGTAACATGCTCCTCTTTTATCTTTTTTATTCCAAGAATGATGAAAATGTGCTCCGTTATCTTTGCTGGTACCAAAATCAAAGAGTTGACATTGAATGTTGGGTTATTCTTTATATTTCGCATCTTTATGAAGATGACTGTATTCAGGTTGTTATTGACATTAAATTGAGGGTCTCAAAATAGTAAACATGTCAAATATTAGCAGTTTAATTTCACAGACAATTCAAATGTGTCTTTCCCTGATGTATTTTCTTGCATTTCTATCTAGATGTCAACATATGGACAGCAGGGTCCAGGTGGTTACAGTCAACAGAGCCAGGGCTACTATGGTCAACACAACCCCCCACCTCATCCTGGTCAGCAACAGCCTCCTTACCCAGGCCAACCCCAGGCCAGCTCTGGACCACCTTACCCACACCAGGGCCACCCTTCACAGCCTCCTGGACAACATGGCCAGCCAGGACCCCCTTACCAACAATCACAAGGTCCCCACGGCCCTGCTCCAGGCCAACCCACCTACGGCCAACCCTCACAAGCTCAGCCAGCACAGCCATCTTACACCCCTCCACAGCAGCCACAGCCACACAGCCACAGCCACAGCCACAGCCACAGCCACAGCCAGCCACAGTCACAGCCACAGCCACAGCCACAGTCACAGCCACAGTCACAATCACAATCACATCACAATCACAGTCACAGTCACAGCCCCAGCCCCAGCCCCAGCCACAGCCACAGTCCCAGACACAGCAACAATGTCCTGGTTCCCAAACTCAGCAAGGCCCTCAGGGGCAACCTGGATACCCACACCCCGCTGGACCAGGACAGCCACTGCAGCAGCAAGGACCCCCACAACAACCACACACAGGAGGTCCGCTACCTCAAACCCAGCAACCTCCAGGACACAGCCAACCATCACCTTATTCTCAGACACTGCAGCAGCAGCAGCAGCAACAACAGTCATCTTATCAGAGGTTCCCACCTCCACCACAGGTAACTTCATCTGAAGTGTGATATGTCTAAGTATCTGTTTCCATGACTGGAACTCAAGCAAGAGAGCTCATGCATGCTTTTTTACTTGAAGTGCGCCAGCACCACTTTTTAGACGGAACAAGGACTTGCAGTTTGGCACTTACTCTACTAGATAACGTCATTACTAGGAGTGTCACAATCTCCATTGTCATTTGAATATTGATAGAAACAATATCACAATCTCAACCTTCAAAAGCAGTCTGACATCCTGCATGTGCGACAGTTGTAGCCATTGTAATACAACTACACGTTACCTCCTCCCGCTAACCTGAAGCTACTGCCGACTAATAGCAACCACAGCTCAAACCCCGTCTCTCTTTTCTGAATTCACTGGTGGCGAAATATTTATAGCGAATGAAAACCACGGTGCGTAAGCGATGTTATTTATCTATATAGTTTGTGATAGCAGCGTCATGTGTTAAACTCCACACCCTCCCTGAACATGTGCAACACAAGTCCTCGCTGCATCAGGATTGGGTTTCACATGACCACTAGTAGACTTGTGCACGTGTTTCCTGCCACTCAGGCCAGCTGAAGAAAACATGGAGTCACCAGCCGGTAACCCCCCGCACGGCACACTCAACACACCCCATCGCTGTATCATTCACAAGAAGAGTGCTACTGGATGTAACATGTAACAACGCAATTTGTTCACTTATTGTTGACCTGTAATTTAACTGCAGCTCAATTTAAATGAGTTTGAACTTTCGGAAAAAAACTGACAACCCTAACAGTTCTATACCTTTACACATTAAAAAATGACACAGCATAAATTCTGAGATTAAAGTCAGTAATAGTATTCTTTTCTATTTTGTTCATATTAATTACATTTGTTTCAAACTCTTTCTATATTTGCACAGAATATAAAATAATTTGGAGCGCACTGTGCTGTGTTTTTTGTGTTATTTTTGTACAATCCTAGCTAAACCTCTTCAAAATAAAAGAAAATATGGAGATATTATTTTTAGCGTGTATCACCCACTCCTACATGTAGCCTAGCACAGGACGTCTCCACATGCATCATCAGGACATGAACGTAACGAGGGAAACAACGCTGTTGTCCTCATGTGGAGTGAAACGTCCTGAAAATTCAACTTGTGCTAAAGCTATAACTGGCACTGCAGGCGTAACCCTGGATTTAAGCATTAATCAGGGCGCTGGAGCAAGCTAAGAATTGCTAAACTGGAGGTTATTGGAGGTCAGTACAGAGCGACATGACTCTCTATGACTTCTCTTCTCTATTTATCACTTGTTATTGTTCATACATTATTTCAGTTTGACAGTAAGGCCTTAGTGTGGTACATGATGCCACTCAAGACACCATGTAGATCAGCGGTCTCCAACCTCTTTTGCGCCACAGACTGCTAAATTTATTAGCAGCGTCCTCGTAACATCGCGTGCAGTATCCAATGATACTGCACAGAGCGCAGCCGTGCGTGCTGACCAAAGGACAAATGTGAAGTCCCGCCTATTCATTGCGTGGTAACGGAGGACCCAGATGACACAAGCCAGGAGACGGGTGCTGCGTCAGCAGCAGCAGCATCTGTCATGACTTAAATCCACAACACTGGCAGAGTTATTGTCTCAAACAACAGAGAGAATCTGGTCATTTTTCAAAATAAAACATTGTTCAGAAACTGATAATAAATAAAGACGGAAATAATGTAAGTTATGTATTCTTTGTCTGCGGCCCGGTACCAGTTGACCCACAGACCCGTACCGGTCCGCGACCCGGGGGTTGGGGACCACTGATGTAGACTTTAGTAACATTAGTAATCATAATAATCATGACATAATAATAGCAATGATCCTAGACTCAAACTACACGAGAGCCAAAGGGACGGAGGATTAAGAGAATTGTGACACCTCTAGTCATCACAGAATTGACAAACAACACTGAATTCATATAACAAATACACATTTACCACATTAATCATGTGCAGTGTGTTCACACATGAGTGGGAGTGTGGAGGAGCTGCTCCTCAGAGAGATGTTGTGTAGTGTAATCCCCATAAAAACATCAGCAACGCTGAGTATTCACAGAACCACTCTGTTGTAGAGCCAGGATGTTAGAAGAAATATTCGACATCTCTCCATAACATCATAATATTTGGATTGTAAGAATTTTATTATGCACTTTTATAGATTTTAATCAGAAATATGTCGTTTATTCATGTTAAAAATATCAATTTGATTCAGAATTGATGATTGTGATGCTCTTTCTTTTGGTCATCAAATTCAGTTATCATCAAATACTGCTGCATGTGTGTTGAGAGCATACATAATACCAATGTTAAAGAAGCTGCACCTGCTAATAAAAAAGTGAGGTATCATTCTCTTACTATGTGACAGCCGGTGCTGATACTTAAAAAAAATAGAAAACAGATTGATTTAATCTGTTTTTCTCTTCATTTAAATTTGAACTTATTTTACTTTTTAAATACCCATTTTAATAAATTTGTTTATTATTATTTGTTTCTTCTTGAAGATTCTGAGCACACTGTTTGTGTACAATATGAATGATAAGGAAGGTTCAGGGCCGATGTGTGAATAATTCAAGTTCAATGACATTTTTATTTGTCAAAAACAAGTCAGAACACGCATCACACCTGCAGTGAACTAAACTCAAATCCAGATGTTGGTGTGGAACTAAGCTGTTCTTCTGTCAGGTCTTTTTATTGTAGCACAGACACAAAGTGAACATAATGAATGAATGAATGATATTGCAATAAAATCACATGTATCCTGCCCAGCATCAGTCATGTCAGAGAGCCATTAACCTCTGCTTTCTTGTCCCTGTGATCAGGAACTTTCCCAGGATTCCTTTAGCTCACAGTCCTCTGCGCCTCCTTCCAACCAGCCCATGACTTCCAGCAAGAGCAGTCAAGAAGACGGCCTGCAGGCTCGGCCCTCCAGTCTCCCAGTGAGTCCTCCGTCATCTTTGTTTAACATGAGGTCAGAACCCTGATGTAGCACGATGCAGGGATTAAACAGGAGAAGAAAGTTGTTTTGGCCATTTAATCTTTGATTCTTATCATCTTCTGATGATGGGTGTGATGGGTAGGTGTCGCTAACGCTGGACCTGTGGTACTGCAAGGCTTGTGTAGCTAAATTAGTTCTTTAAAAACAGCTGTCAATTAATGTCAAATTAATATAACTGTACAGGGAAATATATAGTGTGCAACATAACGTGCTAGTGAATAAAGACTGTTTCTGTTTCTTCACATGACGCAAAGTTGTTTACTCACCTCGTCATCTCCACACTTCACATGGGGAACGAAAAATTTGTGCGTGTTGTGATTGGTCAGTTGTCTTATCAGAGTCAGTTGGTCTGTGAGTGCACAGACTGTTGCACCAGGACAGAGGATACGGCTAAATGTGCAGGTTATGAATGAATGAATGTGTTTCAGCTAAAGTTTCTGACTTTTTACTGAAAATAGATAAAACGTGCACAAAGGCTGTTGTGAAAGATACATTTAGCATTATAGAGAATATAGGATCAGGTGTAGGCATGGGAATTTTATCTTGATTATCTTGATCAAACTATTGCAATTTGCTATATTAGGCTTGTGTAGCTAAATTAGTTCTTTAAAAACAGCTGTCAACTCGTAATCTAATCTAATTTATTCTCTTGGTTTTGGTACTGCGCCCAATTCTCCATCATCATTCCATCAACTATCTTTTTTTCTTCCATTTTTAGGTTTTGTTTCATGTTTTTAATTCACATGTTTTACTGTCGGAATGAAATCGTTTTATAACAATTTAACAACGACCAGTCAATTGGAAACTAACTTTAAAAAGTAGAGCAGTCATAGAGAGTCATGGAGATACATGTGTTGCTCTGAAGCTCCACTGAATCTGCACTGCTCACACTAACTGTTACACCGGTGATGACAGAGGGGCGTGGCCCACATCAGCAGCACTGTTACTGTTAGTGGGAGGAGTTAACGTGTCAGCATACTACTTTTTCCCCCAATGGTACGCCTGCAGGATGCCACACTGGGGGCGTGGTTAAGTCCTCAATGATGAGATTGTGACAGTTCAGAGGGCGACGCCCCTCTTGCTGATACACCCTGACTTACTGTTCCCACAGTGATTCACCAGGTTCATACCAGACATGTACACACCCTCTCTTAAAGGGCCAGACGCATGTATGTAATGGGTGGATTATAAATGTATGACTACAATACAAAGTATCAATCTGACGATACAACAGCTGTTCAAATCACCGTCTTCTTTTAAAATGCTGAGTTGAAAGTGCATTTACACACTACACTCCTCTAAAGGGGCCCCTCTATTATTTTTGCTTTAATCCCTGAGGCTGTGGACACCAGTCACTTCTGTAGTTTGACACATAAACAGAAGAAGTAGTCGCTCAGTGTTCTATGTCCATGCTCCCACCCCTAATCTGGACGTGTATGTGTGTGTGTGTGTGGTGAGCTGACACCAGCCGAGGCCCACTTCAGCCCCTGCAATCAAAGCCTTACCTTTCAAATGATATTTAATTACAAATGACATGTTAATGAGCCTCAGAAATGAGGTGTGTGTGTGGCACAGGTTGATGTGTGTGTGTGTGTGTGTGTGTGTGTGTGTGTGTGTCTGAGGCACAGGTTGACGTGATCATTTTTGGTCACAAATGTCACTTTATATTTGTATGTCGTAATCTGAGTACAGATGTTTGGACCACTTTATTCTGTCCAAATCCGAACCATATCGCACAATGTTCCCTGTATTTTTACAGGGAACATTGTAAAGCGCACTAAAGCGTACTCAGTGGTTCTCGCCAATAATTCTGACAAAATGTGTTGTTTCATTCTGAAGGAAGCAGACACACACAAGTCACACACCTTATTATTAAATTATTAGCGAACACCAGCATTTATGAATGGTAAATGGTAAATGGTCTGTACTTATATAGCACATTCACTCATTGACTTACACGTTCATTCAGCACATGCAGCACATTTTTATTATGAGCAGACGTAATAATGAAATGTTGTGATAACTCTATGATCCATCCATTATGGTCTATGTTGAGTTGTTGTGGAGGACACAGGTAACTGCTACCATGGACAGCTTCAATAGCCTGTGTGTTGTATTCAGTGTACTATGGTAAATAGTCAACTCAAACTGTAGGTCAATCAATGATCACTTTTAACTTATTATCACATTTTGCAAGTTTTGTATTTTCAATAAAGCAATATAAAAAAACATATAAAAAAACAACAACAACATGCTATTTCTATACACTATATCTCTGTTTCCATCCATTATTTACAGCTTTATCCTCCACTGGAGGGTCGAGGATGTCTCTGTTTCATTAAAATCCTTTCAAATTTGATTTCATGACACTAAACAAAGGGGAGGTAACTGTGGTACTCTACCACCTTAGCAGACAACATGTGTGAGGTACACACACACAACTGCCCGTGGGTGAGTTGTGGTCACAGGCACTGTGTTGGTCACCACGAGGTTAGGCTGTCCACATGAATGCAAGGACATTAACCTGTGTGCGTGTATGTGTTCAAACAGCATGATAGGTTTGTGTGAGGAGGGAGGAGGGAGGAGGGAGGGAGGGAGTAAGAGCAGCAGGGGATGCCCTCTACATACTGTTTTTACGAGCAGGCCAGAGCTATTTTTACATCCGTGCTCGTCTTGTTGGGGATTCCCTGTGTGGGCTGTGAGAGATGAATTAGGTGAAGTTGTAATGTTGCACATACACATACACTTATTTTTATAGGAACAGAAGTGGTTTGGTTCCTTTTGACGTGTCATCACAAACAGAACTGATGCACTTCTGCATAAGAGCTGCAGCTGACAGCACCTGAAAGATCAGTGATACATCACATGTGAGGTTCAGACAACATGAACTCAACCCGCTCTCTGTCATGACCAGGACCAGAAATTCAAATATGTGTCAAACTTGACCGTAGTGACGCTACTTAAGATTGAAATATGCATCTCTAAGAGACAAATAATGTCGTAATAAGTAAAACAAAATGATATAAAAACTATATGATATAACTCAGTTTTCTTGGTCTTTGAGTAGGAAAATGGCACATTTAAGTGAGCACTATCGATACGATAAAAACACTGAAAACTACCCAAAAGTCCAAAACCCGATTCTTTCAAATTAATATAACTGTACAGGGAAATATATAGTGTGCAACATAACGTGCTAGTGAATAAAGACTGTTTCTGTTTCTTCACATGACGCAAAGTTGTTTACTCACCTCGTCATCTCCACACTTCACATGGGGAACGAAAAATTTGTGCGTGTTGTGATTGGTCAGTTGTCTTATCAGAGTCAGTTGGTCTGTGAGTGCACAGACTGTTGCACCAGGACAGAGGATACGGCTAAATGTGCAGGTTATGAATGAATGAATGTGTTTCAGCTAAAGTTTCTGACTTTTTACTGAAAATAGATAAAACGTGCACAAAGGCTGTTGTGAAAGATACATTTAGCATTATAGAGAATATAGGATCAGGTGTAGGCATGGGAATTTTATCTTGATTATCTTGATCAAACTATTGCAATTTGCTATATTATCGCAAATTGACCTGTCCCAGGATTTGAATCAACCCTCGGGTTTCAAGCCCAATTCCTTTCCTCTTGGCCATTCATGATGGAACAATTCCATTTGATACAATTTAGGGCTGCAACTAATGATGATGTTTTTAATTGATTCATCTGACAGTTATTTTCAGTGAATGAACTACTTGTTTGTTACGTAAGATATCAGAACATTTTGAAAACATGGAAATGTCTTGTTCAGTTTTAATGATTTACTTGTTATATGGAGCAAAGAAACCAGAAAATATTCACAATTAAGAAGCTGACAGATTAGAAAGCTTGTTTTAATTATTGATCAAACACTCAATTAAAATAAATCAATTAATAATTGATTAATCGAATAATCAGCGCAACTCTAATTAAATTACAATAAGAAATAAGCTGCACTTCCAAAAACACAAACACACACACACAAGTCCCAAAACACATGCAGGACAGAAAAGACACATACAATTCACATTTGTGAATATGCAGCGTTATGTGTTTTGGGTGGTTGCATGCGTTTTGCCCCTGTCAGCCACCGTACTTTTTCTTTGTAGACCTCAAAATAGGTTCAATTGTTAGCAAACACACGCACACACTCACACCGTGGCATCACCCATTATCTGACATGGAAGCAATGTTTGACACACTTCACAGAACTGTTTTTAATGAGGTTCACTTACTTTCAAAAGCCACTTAAATCTGTTATTTTCCACCGTGTGTGTGTGTGTGTGTGTGTGTGATATCAGCGGTGTTGTTTTGGTCTGCTGTTGTGGTGCACACATCACCACCAGCACATACATGCGTCTTAGTCTTCTTTGCAGCTATTCCAGTCACATTCATTTCAAACTGGGTCAGGGACCAGCTGAGGTCTGGCTGAAGCACAGCTACATGCTTCTTGTTAGCAATTTTGAGGTCAAGCTTTAACATATGATGACCAATGGCATCATCATATCAGCAGAGGGCGCTGCTGTGCAGGGGAGGATTATACAGTGTGTTCCCTAACATATGAAGTAGGCAGTACCATTTAACATGGACGGTAGTCGAGGCAGCATCTGGTGCATTCTGAACCGATACTGGCTTTTTCTAGGAAGACTTAGCAAGGCTTGGTGTGGAGCTTTTGAAAATGTTTGGTAAAAATGTGGCATTCTGAGGCTTTTTGTACGACCATTATGATGATTCATCAAGTAAGGGCAGGTAACTGAAAATGGGCAAGTTACCACAGATGCAGAACTCTGTGTTACATGCACCTAAATGACAATTGTTGGCCAAATCGAAAAAAATTTCCTGTGCTGTGGCTCCTCCCTCTCCTGTGTTATGGCTCCTCCCTCTTCTGTGCTGTGTCTCCTCCCTCTCCTGTGCTGTGGCTCCTGTGCAGTAGCGATGAAGTGCAGTGGATAAAACGTGTTGACAGACTCATAAGAGTGCACGTTTCAGCGTGGTCTCAACCTCTTTGTGTAGAAGATGCTTTAATGCTAAAATGAAGGGAATAACAGTGTTTAGTTCACTGCTCAATGGTGTGAAGTGAATGTTCAGTGAAAGCTTCAACCCTGTGACCGATTCTTGACCATTCTTGTCAAGAATCTGCTGATACTGAGAGGAATTCATGTGGCCCTCAACTTTAACAAGGTTTCCAGTCCCTGTGCTCGCCACACAGCCCCATAACATGATGGACTCTCCACCAAATTTCACAGTAGGCAATAAGTTCTTCTCATGGAATTCAGTGTGTTTCTTTCACCATGCATACCTCCTCTTGTTCTGACCAAATAACTCTATCTTAGTCTCATCTGACCACAGTATTTTTTATCCCAAATGCTTCTGGCTTGTTCAGATGTGCTTTTGCATACTCTTCTTGTGACAAACACACAGAAAGGTTTTTTGCCCCTCACCCTCACAATGAGCTTTTCCTGGTTCAAAGTACGCTGGATTGTGGAAAGATGAACAACGACACCGTCAGTAGCCAGATGTTCTTGTAGTTCTCTGGAGGTGGCCTGGGGCTTGTCTGTGACCATTCTAACATCCTTCGCCTGTGCTTTTCCTGTATTTGTTTTGGCCTACCACGTCTTTCCTTCACAAGGTCTGTTCTTGTGGCCTTCCATTTCTGCACTACATTTCTAACTGTGGAGACAGACAGTCCAAACCTTCTTGATCATTTCTTGTACCTTTCTCCTAATTCATGATAATGAATTCTCTTAGTTTTTAGGTCAGTGGAGAGTTGTGTAGATGCCCCCATGTTACCACACTCACAGCCAGCAATTACCTCTGTTAAACAACCTTTTTCATGATCGATTCCACCTGTCTTTGTAACTGAAGGTCTCACAAGCTAATCAAAGCAATTTGGTGCTGCAACCTGTCAGCTAGAAATCCCTACAGGTCTTGAAATGAATGTGATTAAAAGGGTGCCCAAACTTTTACACATACCATTTTTTACATTTAATTTTATCATAATTAAACTATGTAATGCTACTCTAAGAATTTTGGTCTGGAAGAAAATCAAATCTTGTTGCTGTGACCTTCTCTTATAACGTTAGAGCAAACCATCATAAAATCTCATAACTATTGCATACCACTGTATATTTATTTGCTAATTACTTGGAAAAATGTTCATGTCTGAGATCAACAATGCAGTAGGATGAAAAGATCCTATTGCAAAGCCACTTACAATAAGTGCATTTAAACATTTGGGTACAAATAAGAGCTAGAAGTAAGTAAGAGCTTCAAGTAAACCAAACTATGAAGTGCTAGTCATAAGTGCTGCTGTAACAATGTAAATGTCCCCACTGCGGGACAAATAAAGGACGATCTTAAATCGGCAGAAAAAAAAATCACATAGATCTCACTGGACCAGAAGAGTTAAAATATGCAGTTTTAAAATGTCTCTTATTGTAACTTTTTTAAGAGCTACCAAACAAACGGAGCCTAACAGTTGTAGCTGCAGCTCTCAACAATAACAACACCCAGCAAACATGTCACAGGGGCCATGATAAATGGTACGTCACAACTTTGTAATCAAAGTGCTGTTAGCTCTCTAGTGCTGTTAGCCCAGCTGCTACACCACACAAATGTCCTTCTGGGTGCTAATGCTACTGTTACTGACAGTTTTGTAGGTTTTGAAATAATGAAGGCCCTGCCATTGACACTTTTTCAGCTTTCTACTGGCCCAACTTCCCGGGATCTCACCTTAACTATGGCAGCCCTATAGGGGAGTGTCGGTGGTGGAAGTTGAAGAGAAAATCAATTTTCATAAATCCATTTATTGCTCAGCCTTAACATCTATCTTCTGCACTGATAGTGGCAGCAAACAAGTCTCTTTTTTAATCAAAAAGCTGCTTTTTACTGTTTAACTATTTAAGTCGTCTCTCAGGACTTCCTCTCCTATGGCACTTTTCCATTATACAATTCCGTGGCTTGGTATGGTTTTCCATGACTATAGTACATCCTCAACATGGTCGTCATGGCACTGCTGCATGAAACTGCTGTGATGTCGTCAAACACACTAGTAAATAGTGACTTGTAAAGCATTTCTTTTCATTTATTTGAGTTAATTTTCTTGTTAAATGATTGACACATGTCTTCTTAACTGATCTACAGTTAACATTGTTTGATTCTTGTGTCGGAACATCCCACTTATGACTCTCCCAGTGATGACAGCAGTCTGTCTGGTGCCCTTCCTTTGGGGTACCAGCGTACAGTGGTATAGGTCAGACAGACAGCTGAGTGGGCGACAGACTTTCCCTTTTCAGAGCTGTCTTTGAAAAGGCCAAAGACAGCTCTGTTGTCTGTTGGGTCTTGTTCGATGTCCTCTTTTGTTGTTGTCACACTAGTAATAATAATAATATGTAGTATTTATGAGACACTTCACACTGCAAAATGATCTCAAAGTGCACACAGTAACAATAATAACTGTAAAAAACAGTAGGAAGATCAAAACTGTAAAACAAGTAACATCGAAACATTGAAACAAGCAGCGTAGCACCATAAAAGCACAACTGAGATAAAGAGGAACGTTGTTTTTAACAGTCTGTGGTGCCCTAAGATGGTCTTACAGTCCCCCATTGTGGGGGTCTTAGTCCTGGTGGGGACGAGACATACTGTTGGAAGAGCGGAGGGATGGTTCTCAGGTGTGTGGTGACTCTGTTCAAGGCTGTTCCTGTGCTGGGAGCGGTTGTTGTGTTAAGGTGGTCCTGTAGGTGGACCTTGGAGAGGAATGGGAGGATGGATATGGGCCTGGAGTTTACAAGGATTTCAAGGTTAAGGAAGGGTTTTTTGTGAAGTGGTCTGATTATGGCAGTTTTCAAGGCAGATGGAACATGACTGGTTTCTCACTGTGGTGATCAGGACTGTTGGCGGAGACGTGTGCGTTCACCAGAGCTGTAGGGAAGAGGTTGAGGGGCACCGTTAGATAATGTCCATGACCTCCTGCTATGATGCTTCTGGGAAGGAGCACAACAGCCTGGGGATCCTCTGTCTTACCCAGTGCATTAGCAAAGTTCAAAGACTGAACTTTAATGTAATGTGCTAAACCTCCTCATCTGGAACCAAAGGGATTTACTGGTCTTCATCATCTCCCCCACCATTAAAATACAAAACTTAAAATAGAAGTACCGTTAAATACGTTCTTTAAAAAATGAAAACTCTTATCAACAGGTTGCACCAAAGCTCACAGACCCAGCAAGGAGTGCATTAATCAGAGCAGAGAACCAAGAGGGAATCTGAGAGAAGTGCAAAGCTCCAAGTGTGTGTCCAAAGGATCCCTGTAGGCCATACACTCCACACTAATCTGTAAGCATTAACCTGGTTTTGGTGAAGGTTAATGGAAGTCGATGCAGTGTGTCAGAAAAATAGCTGTACACACTTGGGATGCACCGAACCCGAACATCAGGAAACACTGAAAGAAATGATTCTAAATAAATTCTGTACCATTGTTTTTAATCTAATGGACTGTGTGGACTTAGTTCACTACAGTCAAGGTATTGCAATTATATACACCGATGTATAGAATAGTATTCATGCTTCAAAGAATAAATCAATTGAGAATCTATGAGAATATTTAGGAGGATCTCATGAAACATATCAGGCGCTCTGTGCTTCTCACAGTCTGGATCGTTTCTCTACGCATTGCTTCATCCTCACAAGTCGTGATCTATATGACGAGGGTCGAGTACGGTCGTGATGACGTGCAGGGGATCTGGATCTGAGTAGATCTTAGTCCAACATGTTGACAGACAGCTCCATGGTCCATTTCCACGTCTTTATGTAGAAGATGTCTTCACATGAGCTCATCTCTGTAGTTCACTGCTCAAAGAAACAGACCCTCAGTGTGTGTGTGTTAATAAAACCCTTGTTTCTGTTTTCAGGATCTCTCAGGCTCTATCGATGACCTGCCCACCGGCACAGAGGGGGCTCTGAGCCCAGGTGTCAGCACTTCAGGGGTGTCCAGTAGTCAGGGCGACCAAAGCAACCCGGCACAGTCACCGTTCTCTCCACACACGTCTCCTCACATACCAGGCATGCGTGGGCCCTCGCCGTCACCAGTGGGCTCTCCTGGGAGTGTCACCCCGTCTCGCTCCGGCCCTCTGTCTCCTGTTGCTGTGCCAGGTAAATGAAAGCATTCAATACAATACTGACACTTTTATGTCTTGTATTAGAATGTTTGCAAACATTTGTATATCTGTAAACTTGGGCCTTCAACCACTATCACAAGATCTTTATGATACATCGCGATACAAAATCTGTGTCTTGAGATGTTGAAATATCCTCTGCATCACTGTGTAAATGTGGAATAGAACGTTTGGATGCATATAAATAGAGCAAACATCTCTCATCTGCCTTGTGTTCAATTCAATTCAATTCAATTCAATTCAATTCAATTCAATTCAATTCAATTCAATTTTATTTGTATAGCTCCAAATCCTAACATACATGATCTCAGGTCTCTACATAGACAACATCAAGGAGAGCAGAGAAACACAACAGTTCACACAATGAGCAAACACTAGTCATCAGTGGAGAGAAAAAACTCCCTCTTAACAGAAGAAGAAATCTCTGACAGAACCAGACTCAGAGATGTGCGGTCATCTGCCTCAACCGGTTGGGGTGAAAGGAAAAATGGGGGACAGTGGAGAGGTGGGGGACAGAAAATGGGGGGAGAGAAAGGACAAGAGGGAGATGAGGGAGAGACAGAAGAGAGAGAGAGGGAGACCAGCAGCAGATACACAACAACTGTATCAGGTTACAAGTTTATACAGTTACTGATATCGACTTTTTAATTATGGCACAATATGTGCTGTAGTCTCAATACCACAATCAAACCACAATCAAACAAGAGCTCAAAACTAAAGTTCCATCAACAACAACACTCCCTAACACATTACTTTCAACAAAAGACTTGTTTTCAGAATAGTGAAATAAAAATAGTGCTGTGGGCAAACCACACAGGTCCAGTTCATTTTCAGTCATGTGCTTCTGAGCGGCTTCTGTTGAAGTCTTCTATGTGAGCGGCGACGTTGTAGAACTGGTCCGTGTCCGTCCCCTTTGATAATTCCAGACTCTTAATTATTAAGTACGAAGCCACACAGCGAGCACGAGCTAGCCATTAGCACCACGCTAGCTCATCATGAGCTGCTAAAACAACATTATTTCATAAACCAGCGCCAGCTATCGACTTTCAACAGCCTCCGTTTGTTAATTATACCCCAAAAAGCAGCCATGCCAAGAGCTTTGTGTGTTTTAAATGTGTCCTGAAGCTCCTCACATGGAGCTATGTACGTCTGCGGGGCCGGGCCCCGGGCTCCGGGTTTACCTGCGGGACGAGTCGCTCACCCTGTGTGGGTTGGGCTAATCCAAAATAATGAAAACAAGGGGGGTGTTCTCTGAAGACAAGCTGTTGTTACCTATGAAACACAGGTGCTCTGAAAACACCCCCATTAGCACTTGGTACTTTCCTCCTGATGAAATGAATCAGAGACTGTATGAAATTAACATGGCAACAAATCCAATATTCTTATGTTGAAGGTTAAAATTGATGTAACATTGGTTAATAATAAATGGGTCAGTTTTTCTGTTTAAGTCGTGCTGATAGCGTATCGGATCAATATCAGTATCGTATCGGAAGTGAAAAAGTTCGGGACATCCCTGGAAATAAGCCTTGTTAAAAGTACAGAAGAAAATAAAACATACTTGTTGACAAAACAACAGAATTGAAAGTAATAACAATTTAAAGCTGACAAAGTGAGTCTGCGGTGTGATAAATAAAAGAAAAACAATGAAGCACACACCGACAGATTATGTCCGTTTGTTTAGATTAGAACACGATAGTACTAGTCTATCACAATGAGGAATAAAAGAACAGCATACAGATGCTTTTTAAAAACATTTTGTCTTTCTTAAATTGACCTTAATGACCTGAAACTCTGCTGATTAAGAATGTCACAAAATACAGTTCTGTGCAGAAGTCATGGGCCATTAGATTTGTTGTTTGTGTAACGCTATAATGATGTTAGTTTCATCATCCATTCATCTGGGTCAGGGTTCATTATTTTCTCATTAGTTTGCTTCATAAAATGTTGATAAATGTCAATCAGTGTTTCCTAAACTGTTCTCAAATGTCTTGTTTTGTGTGTTTTGATTTCTTGAAGCAGAGAAGAGCGAAGAAACCAGAAAATGTTTACATAATAATGTAAACCCCGTAAACCCCAATAATTCTGACCCAGATTATGGTGATGATCATTTTTCCCTTCTTAGAAATGTATTCGTCAAACTCCATCACAATTAAAAAGATATGGACAAACAAACTTCTCCCTTTAGGGCGCCACAGTCACAGCGGCCTCCATGTTGCAACAAAATGACTAATCCCTCTGATTATGCCAATAAAGAAGGTTTTTTTTCACTTAATATTGGTGAATTTAGTAATATAATATTAATAACAAAGTCATTTTCACTTAATGTTGGTGAATTTAGTAATATAATATTAATAATAAAGTCATTTTCACTTAATGTTAGTGAATTTAGTAATATAATATTAATAACAAAGTCATTTTCACATAATGTTAGTGAATTTAGTAATATAATATTAATAACAAAGTCATTTTCACATAATGTTAGTGAATTTAGTAATATAATATTAATAACAAAGTCATTTTCACATAATGTTAGTGAATTTAGTAATATAATATTAATAACAAGGCCACACGGTGGTGTAGTGGTTAGCACTCTCGCCTTGCAGCGAGAAGACCCGGGTTCGAGCCCCGGTTGGAACAAGGGCCTTTCTGCATGGAGTTTGCATGTTCTCCCCGTGTGTGCGTGGGTTCTCTCCGGGTTCTCCGGCTTCCTCCCACAGTCCAAAAACATGCAATGTGGGGATTAGGTAAATTGACACACTAAATTGACCGTAGGAGTGAGTGTGAGAGTGAATGGTTGTTTGTCTCTAGCTGTGTGTGGCCCTGCGATGGACTGGCGAACTGTCCAGGGTGTACCCCGCCTATCGCCCGATGTAGCTGAGATTGGCACAGCACCCCCCGCGACCCTCTGGTGGAGGATAAAGCGGTTAGATGATGACTGACTGAATATTAATAACAAAGTCATTTTAATATTCTCTTTTTCTTAAACATTTACAAAATCACAACTAATGACAGGAGGAACTCAGGTCCTGACTGGAGGACGCCTACATCAATATTGAGAGATGTTAATAATAATAAATGAAAACGTAAGAATGATAATGTAATAAAGTAAACGCTCCATGTTCACGCTGTTGGAGGTATTTTAAGGACATATTCTCGTGCAGCAGCAAGCTTCCACCCTCTGTGTCCCTGTAACACCTGCTCCTCCTTCTCGTCTTCATCTTTCAGCTAACTGTGGCTCGTGTGCGTCCTGACGCCTGAAACAACTGGAAAAGATTAATGCAGAGAAACGATTTCCATCTGAAACCCATAATTGAATTTGCTTGACATGGTGTTTAAGCCTCTGCTCTTCTATCCTGCAGGTAATCAGATCCCATCACGGCCTCCCAGTGCACATTCGGACAGCATCATGCACTCTTCCATCAGCCAGGACAGGGGTGAGCGTGAGGACATGCATTATTCAAATCAGTGTTCCTGTGTGTCAGAGAGCCACGTCTGTAGCTGCAGCGAGGTGTGACTGTTTGAATGTGTGTGTGGTTGTCAGGTCAGGTGAGGGTGACACTGCTGTGTGTTACTGACAAACAAAAGAGTCAGGGTTTCAACACAGACGCACACTGTGACTCACGGTGTTTCTCCCACTCCACAGTGTACGTGCGGAACCCTCAGATGCCTCCGTACGGATCGCCCAGTCACCCTGGTTCTGCTTTATCTCCACGTCAGTCTGCTGGAGGCCAGATGCATGCTGGGATGGGACCCTATCCCCAAAACACCTCCATTGGAAACTATGGGCCTCAGGGGGGCCAGTATGGCCCACAAGGTGAGGCCCTGGGGGCATAGTCTTGAAAGGCTTTACATCCATTCCAGCAGGGTTTCATTTGAAGTGTGTCCAGATCAGCCGGTCAGGTCTGAAACACAGGTTATCTGCATCTACTCTAGCACACCACAAAAAAGTGGCTTTATAAAGTCATTTATTGTTTGAACAGCCATTTACCTTCCACTGTGTTCTTTTGTCAAACTCTAAATAATTAGAAATCACAAATATAAAGTAGCCTGTCGCTCACACACTTGTTCTCCTCCAGTTTAGTTTGGTGAAGAGCTTTGCTATGGCTCTAAATTGCTTACGCGTTCACCGCTAACGTTAGCTTAGGCTGCACTCACGTCGGTATGCTTTGCATTGACGTGGTAGGCTAAACTTGAGCTGCTTCGGTGCTAAGCTAACTCCTTCTATCACTTTACCGTCGGGGCGTTTTTGAAAGGTAAATGTCCCGTTCATTGGGCGGAGAACTCTCACATGCTCTTCCATGTTCACCGCTCCTCTCTGTAATCACCACTCAATGACAGCTCATGTCCACTTCAGGGTGCCACTGACCAGTGTTTTCAACCCTTACAACTCAAGCACAAGAAGCACAACACATAAAAACTGATTTTACAAAAAGAAATCGCATACAGAAACAGTCAAATTAGAGATTAGAAATTAGATTAACACGACACATAACATGCTAAATATGACTGTAATTAATTCATCGCAATTAACGCGATGATTGAGATTATCGCTGAGTTACACCCATGTATATGTATATAAATATAAACATATATACATGTATGTATATATGTAACCATGCTACTGTAGTAACCATGCTACTGTAGTAACCGTGCTACTGTGGTAACCGTGCTACTGTAGTAACCATGCTACTGTGGCTAATGCCAAAACCATGCTATGTAAACCATGCTACTGTAGTAACCATGCTAACCATGCGCTGTGGTAACCACTGTAGTAACCATGCTAGTAACCATGCTACTGTAGTAACCATGTAACCGTACTGTATTAACCGGTACCCATGCCAACCATGCCCTGCTACTAACCAACCATGCTAACCGTGGTAACCATGCTAACCGTGCTGTAACCGTGCGCTGTACTGCAGTAACCATGCTGCTACTGTGTTAACCATGCTACCGTAGTAACCATGCTACTGTGGGTAACCATGCTACCGTAGTAACCATGCTACCAGTAACAATGCCACTGTGGTAACCATGCTACTGTAGTAACCATGCTACTGTAGTAGTGCTACTGTAGTAACCGTAGTAACCGCTACTGTGGTAACCATGCTACCGTAGTACTGTAGTACCATGCTACTGTGGCGTAACGCGTAACCATACTGTAACCATGTAACTTCTGTAGTAACCGTGTTACTGTGGTAACCATGCTACTGTGGTAACCATGCTATTGTGGTAACCATGCTTCTGTAGGTTAATGTGGCCATTGTGGTAACCATGCTTCTGTGTAACCGTGTTACTGTGTTACTGTGGTAACCTGTGGCTACTGTGGTACCGTGTACTGTGGTGCTGTGTGCCATGCTACTGTGGTAAATGTGGTAACCATGCTACCGTAACCGCGGTTACCGCGGTAACCGCACCCGGGTAACCCGTGGGTACCGTGCATACCGTGGTAACCGTGCTACCGTGGTAACCGTGCTACCGTGGTAACCTTACCGTAGTAACCTTGCTACCGCGGGTAACCGTATACCGCGGTAACCGTTAACCGCGGGTAACCGGCTACCCGTAACCATGCTACCGTGGTAACCATGCTACTGGTAACCATGCTACTGTGGTAACCATGCTAACCATGTACTGCGGTAACCGCGCTACTGTAGTAACCTTGCTACCCCGCTAAGCGTACTGTGGTAACTGGTACTGTAACCGCGGCTACTGTAGTAACCGTTACCGTAGTAACCGCTTGGTAACCGTGCTACTGTGGTAACCGTGCTACTGTGGTAACCGTGTTACTGTAGATGAGAACTAATGAAAAGGGATTCCACTGCACGACTGTGTTCCACTGTTTCTGCGTGAGCTGATGTGTTCACACCTGGACCTTCAGTGGAATCTACACAGGACTGAGTGGTTCCGATCGGGAAGCACAAATATAATTATATTAAAGGGGACATATTATGCAAAATCAACTTTTTAACCATTTCAATACTTATATTTGGGACTCTGGAGGCCCTACCAGTCGCCAAAGTGTGGATAAAGAATACTCAGTCATGTTTTCGTGGTCCCCCTTAGTGTAAGTATAGGCGATAAAACGCTCGATGTTGAATTCCCTGCGCTTATGACGGCAGCATGCACATTCCACCACGAATGTTACCGCCCACCAGTAAGTTTACTTCGCGAGCTCCACCTTAGCTCCACCTTGTCCCTGCGAGAGTGCAGGCGAGGGAGGAAGAGCGGTATTATGTCAACACAGTGTTTTACAGAGGATTTTATATATGAAGCTAATGTGCCGGATAAAGTCAGCAGACGTGTGTTCGTGTGTTCGCACCACTTCACATCAGACTGCGGCCAGCGGAAGCCGCATTTAGTCAGGGGACGTATTTCACCGACGTACAAACACACACATTGTTAAGAAAAGGTCACATAGAGGTCATAACTGACCATTCTGACACGTCCTAATTTGTTCAGTACGTCCTCCATGACCGGAGCACAGACTCAGTCCGATACAATCACATAAAGCAGCTGTTTATGCAGCTCGCCGCTGACGATCAGCGGTGACGCAGAGAGTGCAGCTCCGCTGATCGCCACCGCTGATCGCCAGCTCGCCGGAGCACCGGAGCTGGTCAGCGGTGGCGAGGTTTCCGGTCTGATACAGCAACATGCAGTTTATTCAGCTCGCTGCGCGTCGCTAAGTGTTTTTAACTGATTTACAGTTGGACAGTGTTCGGCTCGATCCTTATGTAGGACGTCTCTTCCTGTGACGGCACTCTCGCTGTTTTTTGCGCACGCTGCCATGTTGATATTGTCAGAGAACTTGTGGAGGGAGGGGGAGACGAATAGAGCTGTAAAGAGGACAAATCAGAAACCCCCTGGAAGAAGTGGGTGTGTGTTTGCCTGTGTCTCATTTGCATATAAAGGGACCATGCACGAAAACCGAGCGTTCTGAAAGGGGCGGGTTTAGCAGGGTTATTGAACTACTATGATTCTTCATCCTTATGGTATTTTGACCACAGCATGTCACTGACATGTTCATTAGGACACCAGGGAACTATTTTAATGGGGGAAATAGGGTATAATATGTCCCCTTTAACCTCACAAACTCAGAGCAGCCAAAGCTCTGTGCCCCCCCATGTGATCTCTGGCGCCCCCCAGGTTGGGAACCACTGCCATAGAGAACAGTTGTGGTTTTAATGCAGAGGTTGCTCTGGGAATACAAACATCACGTCTGTGAGAAACAGCTGATTCAATCTGGGACTGTGAGACCAACTGAATGTTGAAAGTTAAAATGTTTACAGTATTTTCTACATGCTGCACTATAATTGATCTATATTTTTAATATTATACATACTTTTTATTTATTTGAGAACCTTCACATTCACCTTTAAGTTTTGTTTGTAGTAGGTGCAGCAACATGTACCTAAAAAACCAAACCAAACCTAACCAGCTGTGTTTAGAGTTGAGTGTGTTTAGTCATTTACAATTGTTAATAAATGTTTTTTCGCATTTCTTTCCGTACAAAAGCATGACATCAAAACCAAGGTGTATACCAAACGTTTACAACCCAAATAAATACTTGTTTTAATATATAAAAATCATTTTTGTAAATCTAAACAGTTCCATGCAAACGTGTCACACGTGTCAGAAGTCTATTTTGATGATGTCATGTGGTAATCATCACATTTAAAAAAGATATTCAAATCATGGCAGAACATCCTCTCAGGTAGTTTCCCCTGATGTGGATGATGACGTCACTGATGAGCAGAACGCAGCAGAACTGTGCTGAGTGGTCCACTACATCCATTCGGTCTTGGCTTGTTTTTTTTTTTTATAAACCCTAAAAAAGGAATCATCCAGCAAATAAACCAAAGAAAACCATACAACATGAAATATTGTTAGAAGAGTGTTGGCTGCAGACCGAAATCTAAATTTCTGTCCATTTCTGATCCTACAAGGTTATCCCAGGCAGCCTGGTTTCACCGGGATGCCCAATGCCAACTACCCCAGTGGACCCAATATGGGTGGCACCATGAACCCAATGCCTGGTCAGGGCAATGGGGCTTCTTACGGGAACATGCCACCTAGTAGAGTAGGCCAAGGCCAGATGGGTGCACGGCCCTATGGCCCTGGTGTGGGCTCTAACGTGGGCAGCATGCCTCCTCATGTGGGCTCTGGGATGTGTCCCCCTCCAGGTTTGAACAGGAAGGATGGCGGCTCCTCCATGCACCATGGATCTACTAACTCCATACACAACAGGTGGGTGTTTTACAACTTGTGTCTGCATCAGTCTACTTGAGACTTAAGTCCCGGGTCATACTTTCCACATCCTGTGTCCACAAAGAGCCACCACTAGTAGGTCCCACATTAGTCTAGTGTTTCTGCATGAAAACTTGATATTTACCTCTCAATGACCATAGTGCACCTCTGCACACACAGAAAGCATGACCTAGACCAGGGGCAGTCCATCCAAATCCTGAGAAAAATATCCATTAAAGAGGAATTAAAACCCCTAAACCACTTTTTTAAGGTTATCTAGTGATTTTATTGATCCACGTCCAACTCTTGGTAGTTTTGTGTTAAATGTGTGTATGTACTGCCTTCTCTGGATAAACACCTCCCATTACATATGAATTCTCCTATTAGCTGGCTCCTCCCATGTTGTTGTCACTAACTGTCCTCCTCTAGCCACGCCCCCACAGACACAGCAGTGGGCAGGGATCAGAGTGGATAGCAGCACTCGTATTTCTGGCAGATATCGCAGCAGAGCTGCATAAATTCAGCGGGAGAGGAAGTAGGAAAATAAAACATCCGGTTTACTTTTCAGAATAAAAGATCCCGTGATGTGCTCCTGTTTATTCGCTCTGTAGAAACACTGCTCTGTTTGTTCATTCAAGACAGCTGTATGAATGAACTACACAGAGCAATCTGCCTTCAAATCATTGATTCATAGATTATTCATTGACTTTTATCACTTATCAGTGTGGGAAATGTCATGTGTGGCTTGTAAATGTGTGTGTCACGCTAAATGCAGCTCTAAGCTGCCACTGGAAATACCACAGCAAGCTGCCGCCATTTACTCTTGCTGTCACTCGATCGTCACGCCCCCTGCAGTGCTCACTCCCGCCCCCACTCACCGATAACTCCCTGCCCACTTTGTGTAGATTTTTAAAATCAGGATTGGGCGGAGTCCGCTTCAGAACAGGGGTTTGGTTCCTCTTTAAGCAAAGGTCCACAATATCCAACAAGTGGTGGTTAAATGGTTACATCCAGTATAATGTGTATTTAAATAAGTGCTTCCCAGTTGTACAAATAAATAATATTTTGACATTTTTTTTGTTAATTTTATCTTTGAATAAATAAAAAAACATGAAATATACAAATGTAAAAAAGTATTTTCTCATGTCAAGCGAATCTAAAAAAAACCCACTTGGATGCATATATAAACATTTTAAGAACCCTATTATATTAAAGCTAATTACAGTGCTGCTTGCTTTTGTGAGTCTGTGTTTTGTAATCAACTGACTGAGAATTCTGCAAGCATGAAACTGCTAATAAGTCACAACAGAAGCCCTGTCAAAAATCAAGAATGGATTCAGGGAGCTGACATGGCAGAATGCTTTCACTGTTTTATTTGTAGCATATGCCACAGATATAGATTTTCTCGATTTGTCTATTTTTGGTCTCACGGTGAAAATAAATAAGAACTCTGTTCTCAAGAACAAAAACCAGCAAGGCTCACTCAGTCCATGAAGATGAATCTGAAAAACATGTCTCAGATGGGAAGTGTGTCTGTCCCAGGTTTATCATGCACATGCTCTTCTCGTGCACCAGTGTGGCCTGATTCACTGATGTTACAACAGCTGTTTCAGTTAAAATACAAGCACTCTTTTCAATGTAGCATTTATCAAAGGCCATGGTCCTGATAGGACGGCGTCTTGGTCCGGATTTGGACCACATCTGCTTATTAGTGACCTGGGACCTTGACCTAAGCGAGTACTTAGTACATAGCGTCAGTGCTATTGTTTTAGTCAAGTGCTTAAGTCCAAGTTGAGTTTGAATCCTAGTGTTGAAATCCAAGACTCATCAGTGTCAATCAATGGACATTATTATGAAGTTTTAATTCATACTGCACATCAGTGAGAATCAGGCTCCAGCCCCAGTCAGATACATGTCAGAGGCCTGGTCTGTTCTCTGATCTGAGCAGAGACAACATCAGCAGCTCATGACGCCAGAGCGACTGTACTCCAGCGAAACAATCAGAGCGAGTGTTGTTGAAGACATACAGTCAAAACATTTAACTTGGTGACGGGAAGCCTGTTATTTTTAATAAACAAGGAAAAACTAAAAAACAAAAAAAAAATGTGTGTTGTGTTCATGATATGCAGCATGTGGTTACTACAACATCCAGCCATTAGAGGCGCTAGAGAGAGAGAGAGAGAGGAAGTGTACTGAGTGATGAATAAACATAACCATGTTATTACGATAGTTTACCAGCATAACAAGTGGCAACGAGGATAAAATAAAGCAAACGGTGATGGCTCTGCTTGGACTGCAACCACCTCCTGCGTTCCTCGAGTGCTCGGGAGAACCGAGAATATGTGCTCGCGATCGGTGGATCAAACTTTCCTACAGAGAGGAAGAGAGCGCTTCTGTGTCACTGTTTGGGAACAGAGGGACAGAGACGCTACAGTACCTTTCCCCTCTGCAGACGTTTTTCACTCCGAAAGTCTACGTTGTTTCTGAGAGGTATCGTTTTAGGCGGCGTGCTCAAGCTGTGGGTGAGTCAATTCATCAATTTTGGCGCTATGGTAGGAGAAATGCTGTGTGATCAAATAGTTGAGAAGACATGCACGCCTCACATACGTGAAAGACTGTTAATAGAACCTGAATTAACACTTGACAAAACCTTGGTCAGAATGATGACACTCAGCCCACCCACAGTACAACTGCACACCGACTCAAACACACTCAAAGCTGCGACTACTCGGACGCCTTGAAGCTACAGTCACTCACCACAATAAGAGTGTACTTGGATTTTTCAATGTTGTTGAGTCCAGCATACCTGAACCTCCACCTGAACCCATAATGGACTATGGAATGGTTTCCCATCTACGGGCCACAGAGTGGAGAAGGACATTGGACACGCCAAGAACTTTGTGCATAAAGTACAAGTCCGTCCAGAGGTGAAACCTGTACAACAAAAGCTTCACCGCTTGACACTTTCAGTGAGGGAGGCTGTCACCAACAAACTGAATGACCTAGAAGAACAAAGAATCATTGAGAAAATTGACTCTTCTGAATGTTGATGTCACCAGTTTGAGAAATGGAAAGATCTGCATGTGCGTAGAGATGAGGGAACCTAACAAAGCAGTGGTGCCTGACCCCCTACCACTGATCAAGGACTTGCTGTCAGAGCTGCTGGATCTAGAATGTACTCTTTGGACTTTGGACCTGAACAGTGTCTACCTTCAACTGCACTAGGAGAGCAGAAGACTTACCGCTTTTATTACACATGAGGGTCTATATCAGTACTGCAGAGTGCCTTATGGACTAAGCTTCACCCCTGCTGCGTTCCAAAGAATGATGACAAAGATTCTCAGTTGATTTTCCGGGGCGTACAGTGCTACTTGGATGACGTCATCATCCAAGGCTCCTCACAGGCAGATCATGACATTCATCTGGAAGCTTAATGCCTCCTACTGCCAGACTACACTGGATTTCCTGGGCTATAGACTCTCACCTGAAGGCAAACCTGGATGCCCCTGCACCTGTTTATGCAGCTTCCTTGCATTCGTTGCTGGCTCTAAGTGCATGGTATAGCCAGCATTGTGGAACCTATGAGGGCCCTGCTGCGAAAGAACAGTGCATTCACCTGGAATGATAAAGCCTTAAAGTTAAGGGCATGATTGTCAATGGACCAGCACTGAAACTGTTTGAGCCACATAAACTCAGAGTGGTCTCCAACGATGCTTCAGATTATGATCTTGGAGCCATCCTAACACAAGTCAAAATGTAACCCACAATGCACCACTACACCCTATTCCATTACCTGTGGCTGCTTGGGAGAAGGTTGGCATTGACATCGTTGGTCCTTTTGAGACTGCACCGAGGCACTGCAGGTTTGCAGTGGATTACTGCAGCAGTATATCAGCAGTAATCCAGGAAGTTGAAGCTTGGGCGCAAATGGGTCTTCCAAATGGACAATGACCGAAAGCATACTGCTTCTGAATCAATCTGGAAATTGCACCCAAGGATGAACCAGACTTGTGCAAGTCCACAATTCTCTTCGTGATATCTTGTCTGATTTCTTTTGACTTTCCCATTAAGTTACACAAAGAAGCAGTGTGTTTCAGGTGTCTTAAAATACATCCACAGGTGTGTCTCTAATTAACTCAAATGTTGCCAATAAACAAATAAATAATCAGAAGCTTCCAAAGACATGACATCTTCATTTGGGCTTTCCCAAATTGTTTAAAGGCATAATAATCTTAGTGTATGTAAACTTCTGACTTTGAAGAAAGTCATAAAAATATGTCTAAAAAAATACTTCCCTTATTATTCTGGCATTTAGCGAATAGAAATAATTTTGGTAATCCTAACGGACCTAAAACAGGTAAAGTGATTGTCTGATTTCATGTCAGACAGTGAGTGTCTTTTTATATTGTGTATGTAAACTTCTGGTTTCAACTGTAGTTGTACACATTGATACTGTTTGGTTGCTAACATTGCTTTTCTTTATGCATTAGCTTTGTTCAGTTATTGTTAGCTAGCACGTCCTTTCCCATTAGCCCATCCCGTCCTTTAGAACTCTACGTGCTTTCACATCAGAGTCTCCAAAAGTCTCTAGAACATCAGAACACGTCACTAGATTTGATGGTTGTGGCCTTTTTGAAACAGAGTTGCTAGAGGGGTCTGAATATAGCAGAAAATGTCACTAAGTTGGCAACACTGTTGGCTCGATGACCAGCTTGGGTCATAAGTTTAAAATTTGTAGGTAAAACACTTGTGCCATTGCCTCTGCATGCTTTGTAAAGATTTATCTTTAGATTAAGGCTTTTGTTGTCTGCCCGACATATAGGGCAGCCTATGGCCAAGTGGGAACTTGGCTTGTAACCGGAAGGTCGCCGGTTCAAGTCCCCACCAGGTCGAAAGGGCTGGGGTACCCCTGAGCAAGGTAGCCAACCCCCATTGCTCCCCGGGCGCCACTCAGTGTGGCAGCCCACTGCTCCTAATTCTAGGATGGGTCAAAATGCAGAGAAGTATCTAAAATTAAAAAAATATATAATTTATGGCCTTATATTTAATTTCATAATTAACTTGTTATTAACTTACTTACTCAGCTACGCATCTCGCTGATGAGGCTCAGTGCAGTGTTTTCCCGTCGACAGCGAATTAGCTACCTTAGTCAAGTAATTTTCATTTATATAGCCCAACATCACAAACACAATGAAGAGCTTTACAGACCGTACAGCAAGTTACACCCTCTATCCTTAGACCCTCTATCCTTAGACCCTTACATCGAGTGAGGAAAACACAAAAAAACTTTTTACAGGGAAAAAATGTGAGAAACCTCAGGAAGAGCCACAGAGTAAGTGTGCCAATCACAGCTGACATAGGGCGACAGGCGGGGTACACCAGCCTGTCCAGGTACACTCTGGACAGTTCACCAGTCCATTGCAGGGCTGACACAACCATTCACTCTCACACCTATGGTCAATTTAAAGTGACCAATTGACCTAATCCCCATATTGCATGTTTTTGGACTGTGGGAGGAAGCTGGAGAACCTGGAGAAACCCCGCCACCCCCCACCCCCTCCCCACACACACACACACGGGGAGAACATGCTAACTCCATGCAGAAAGACCCTTGTTCCAACCGGGAGCCTCAGGAGCGCTAACCACTACACCAACTGTGTGGCCCTTCACATGAACATGCCCAGACTATAAACTTTATTAAAGAGGAGCGTTTTCAGTTTAACTTTACCAAGGTCACCAACACTGTTTCCTTTATGATAACTTTGATTTTCTTTCTCTATTTGTGTTTATATCGTCTTCTTTTCCATTTTTTAGTGTTACAGCGTCACTTACAGCAAAGATGAAAGTTTAGTTTAAGTTGTGTGTTGTTTCCGTGTGGATGTGGTCTGTAAGGAGATTGTTTGATTCTATAACTCAGATATAGTTAAAGATAAGAGGAGAGGAGAGGAGAGGAGAGGTGAAGAGAGGTGTCTCTCCCTTGTCTCAACAATAGGGGCAAGTGCCAATGGAGTGAATAGATTTGGGAGGATTTTTGTCATGTTTGTGATTTCTATGGACAATTCCAGCTGAATGTTCCCACAGAGAGACATGAAATGTCCAGTCCTGTCCACAGATGTGGAAGAGGCCACCTTTAAATACAGAGGCTAGCTCCATTACCCGATTAAAGCCAAAGGTAAAAACATTAAAAGAACAAGAAAAAGGGTAAAAAGACTGAAGCGAGCTGTGTGATAAGAGTTTAAAACAACAATCACTGTCTTTGCGTTCATTTAAAATATTTTTGCCACATGAGAAAACATTGCTTTCAACATTTTGCTGTGGGACATGTGTGTCTGGGTTTATATAAGGTTAAAGGTCAGAGTTTGACAGTTGGTTGTGATGGTTATTAACAAGTGTTTTCACCACAAGTGTGTGTGTGTGTGTTAGTTCTGTTGTAATGGTGGGTAAAGTTAGGACTGTATTGATCTGGATATTATTCATTCAATAATAAAAATATCATACTGAAACGTATCTGTGGTGTCATTGGATGACTAAACACAGAGGTGTGAGGAAGAGCTGTGAGGAAGAGTGTACACTTACATCTCCACCAGAGACCATGGATCGAGTCCGCTGTTGTTATAAAGTCCATGACAGCACAATAATGGAGGAAGGGCAGTGGTCTGGCTTCTTTGTCTGTTTCTGTGGGATTTTTGGACATTTAAATTGATGCCAACAGCAGCTACACATTTAACCACATTTAACTGAGGACCTGCAGCTCTGTGAGCACCAACACCTCACTGTTACAGTGTTGTAGTTGTGAGTGAGTGAGTGAGGTTGCTCATGTTACCAATGTACTCATAAATACCTTTTAACCTGTGATACACGTTGGTGTTTTTTGCTAAATTTAGTGAAGTGTGCTGATATTTTTGAGAATGTCTCAACCATGGTGGCTAGAAAGAAAACAACTCATCCAACAGGTGGCGCTGTTATCATTAGGACATACATGGTTTGAATTCAAGCACAGTTCACTGTAACATGAATGAATCAAGATGTCTTTGCATTTGCATCAGCGAGTCGTCTCTCCTTGTCTTCTCCAGGCCCCCTGGTTACCAAAACATGTCTCAGGGTATTATGGGACCTGGTTCTCCATATGGCTCTGGTATGAATAGCGTGCACAGTATGATGAACCAGGGAGGGACAGGGATGTACCCAGTGGGAGCCAACATGGCCAACAACACTGCAGGTAGGTCAAAGCTGATCATCGTTACACTGCCCTGTGTAGTGTGCCCATCGATGGCTTTATAAAGTGTCATCTTTCATTTTTATTTTCCCACTTCAGAGTTTGGAATAGACAAAATAAACCCCGCCCAGAAGATGAACAACAAACTGGACGTGATTCCAAAGCCTGAAACTAAAAAGGTCAAATATTTCACTTCACATGTTGTTGCATTTAAAATGATTTTCCCTCTAATCCAGAATTTCCTTTCATGATCTGATGTGTAGAAGTCGAGTTCCTCCACCATCACCAACGAGAAGATAACTCGTCTGTACGAGCTCGGCCCAGAGCCAGAGAGGAAGATGTGGGTGGACCGCTATCTGGCCTTCGCTGAGGAGAAGACCATGGGTATGAACAACCTTCCCGCTGTGGGACGCAAGCCCCTCGACCTCTTCAGGCTCTATGTGTCTGTGAAAGAGATTGGTGGCCTCACCCA
Organism: Solea senegalensis; assembly: GCF_019176455.1. Classification (NCBI taxonomy): domain Eukaryota; kingdom Metazoa; phylum Chordata; class Actinopteri; order Pleuronectiformes; family Soleidae; genus Solea; species Solea senegalensis. The sequence goes on along the minus strand of NC_058039.1, from coordinate 1,665,119 downwards.
GGTATGATGGACCTGAATATGACAGAACATTTGTGTACTGCAGCGTCCTGAGCCTCCTGCTTTGTCTGTATTCCACCAGGTTAACAAGAATAAGAAGTGGAGGGAGCTGGCCACCAACCTGAATGTAGGCACATCAAGCAGTGCGGCCAGTTCACTCAAGAAACAGTACATTCAGTGTTTGTATGCGTTTGAGTGCAAGGTTGAACGAGGCGAGGACCCACCGCCAGATTTCTTCAACACAGACACCAAGAAGAACCAGACTAAAGTCCAGCCTCCCAGCCCAGGTGAGCATCAGCGTCCTCCTCTCCCTTTTTTCATTTTTGTTATTGATTGATTTCAGAAACTCCTCCAGCCAGTGACATCACAACTGGACGTGTCTCATGGGTTTGTTTCCACCAAGAGGAAAGTTTGGTTCGCTGTGGTACATATTTTTTTTGTGTTTACTTTAGAAATATTACCAAAATAACTGGCCCCAACCGCTCAATGCTTCAGACCAGAGTCATGGTACTGTACCACAGGTGCAGGTGAACTAGACCCGCGACACAAAAGTGACGCGGGTCTGGACCATCTCTTAGTTATGCTGCTATAGAACTAAACTGCTGGGGGATTTTCCTGTGGTGCACGCACATTCACTCTCTCACACTCAGGATTTGATTATGACTTTTTATATGTCATTAACCTTGTCTCTTTCTCTCCCTAGTTTGTGTCTTTCCTTCCATCCCTCTCTCTCTCTCTCTCTCTCTCTGTATTCTTATCATGCAGGTTGCAGGATCCAGATCCAGTTTTCGAGGCTATCCATATCATACATATCATCACCATTATTATTGTGCTATAATTAAAAGTAGATGTCATTACATGTTATCATGTACAGACCTGAGATCATGTATGTTAGGATTTGGCGCTATACAAACAACATTGAATTGAATTGAACTCTTCCAGTGACAGCAGTCTGACCACGTCAGTGCAAGTTGAGCTGTGCTGGAACTGTGTAGTGCAAAAGCACCATAATCACTTTACCCAGAGCTTTGACAGCACCTGATAATCAACTGTTTACGAGGAGCTTTGATCTTAGGGTTCATCCTTTTTGAGAAGTGAAATATTATAATAATATCTACATTGTGGTAAATCAGGGAGCAGGGAAGGAGGGGAATGATATTGATATTGATATTGATATTTGTTTGTGGGAGCTCACTGTGTTCATCATTGTTTTGCAGCTGGTTCTGGATCTTTGCAAGGGCCCCAAACTCCTCAGTCCACCAGTAGTTCAATGGCAGAGGGGGGAGACCTGAAGCCCCCCACGCCAGCATCCACACCACATTCACAAATGCCTCCACTGCCTGGTATCAGGTATGAAACAGAGGCGACAGGACACACATTTGAAAAGTACAATTTTATGATTGTCTATGAAAGTAAAAAAAATGGTTGCACAAGGTTTTGTTTTTGTGAAATGCAAAGAATCATTCATCAGGAAACAGGCTGTCAGCAGTAAGTTTGTGTGTATGTAGCAGCAGCAGCGAGAAGAAGAATGAATAACATCAGACTGCAGAACACGTAGGATTTATGAAACTTTGTTGTTTGTAGTCATTCTCATAACATGCACACAAACAATTATTAAAGTATTCTGATTCTCTAATCTGCCCGTTAACAGCTGCTTGCATTACTCGTGCAGTGTTGCGTTTGCCTCTGTGTGTCCTGATATAAAACAAATCACTTCCTGTGTGCAGACGCACCACTGTCCTGAAACACACACAGTTGTCATGACAGACTCAGCTTTGAACTAGTTTGACAATGTTTGACTGTCACAGACATTTGTTTGTATTTCAAATGTTCTGCACTACAGTTTCTAGTGAAGCAACACACTACAACACAACAAGACTTCTTAAACACAAAATCCATAGTATACATGTTTCCTCTGGTAGGAGCAGTGTGAGTCTGCAGGATCCTTTTGCTGACAGTGGAGACCCAGCATTTTCCAGGAGGAACGCCATGACTCCCAACATTCAAGGCTACCAGCCTGGGATGGGTGGGCCGGAGATGATGGGAAGGATGGGTCCCTATGAGGCCAACAAGGACCCCTTTGGTGGCATAAGGAAAGGCAAGTGCCCACAGCAGCAAGTGATTCTGCAGGACTTCTTGTGTTGGTGCTGAAAGTAACAATATTCTGTTGTTGTTGTTTTTCTTTATTCAAGCTGGAGAGCCGTTCATGTCACAAGGTCCCAACAGTGGAACTGGAGAACTGTACAGCAGAGGCCCACCAGGCCTCTTGGGTAATATGCAGATGGGACAGAGGCAACAATATCCATATGGATATGACAGAGGGTAAATACTTGTGAAAGTGTGACAATAAGTTTACTATGTACTAAATGTAACTACAAACATTAACATTTCTTACTGGGTCCTTGATATTCTTACCGTTATTATTATTGGTCTGTACAGTTTGGACAAATCAGTTGTTTGTTGTGTTCACAGACAGGAGACAGACATGAGCACTGACAGCAGCATGGGACCAGGAGCTCCGCAGCCTTCTGGAGCCGACACAGCCATGTACTCACCAAGCCGCCCTTCACCACAGCACAGGTCCGGACCATTCAGTCTGTGTTTATACAGAACCTTTGTTTTCATACAGGCCACACAGGACACCTATGTGAGTGTCAGGATTGGCACCTGGTGTGGTTTTCTGCAGCTGTACCTCATATACAACAACACAACAGACATCAAACACAACACAACAGACATCAAACACAATACAACAGACATCAAACGCAATACACCAGACATCAAACACAATACAACAGACATCAAACGCAATACAACAACACAACTGACATCAAACACAATACAACAGACATCACACACAATACAACACAACAGACATCAAACACAATACAACAGACATCACACACAATACAACACAACAGACATCAAACACAATACAACTGACATCAAACACAATACAACATACATCACACACAATACAACATACATCAAACACAATACAACAGACATCAAACGCAATACAACAACACAACTGACATCAAACACAATACAACAGACATCACACAATACACACAACAGACACACACACAATACAACAGACATCAGACACAATACAACAACACAACAGACATCAAACACAATACAACGACATCAAACACAATACAACAACACAACAGACAACACAATACAACAGACATCAAACGCAATACACCAGACATCAAACACAATACAACAACACAACAGACATCAAACGCAATACAACAGACATCAAACACAATACAACAGCATCAAACACAATACAACACAACAGACATCAAACACAATACAACAGACATCAAACACAATACAACAACACAACAGACATCAAATTTTTCAATTCAATTCAATTTTATTTGTATAGCGCCAAATCATAACATACATGATCTCAGGTCTGTACATAGACAACATCAAGGAGAGCAGAGAAACACAACAGTTCACACAATGAGCAAACACTAGGCATCAGTGGAGAGAAAAAACTCCCTCTTAACAGAAGAAGAAATCTCTGACAGAACCAGACTCAGAGATGTGCGGTCATCTGCCTCGACCGGTTGGGGTGAAAGGAAAAATGGGGGACAGAGGAGAGGTGGGGGACAGAAAATGGGGGGAGAGAAAGGACAAGAAGGAGACAGAAGAGAGAGGGAGAGACCAGGAGTAGATACACAACAACTGTATCAAGTTACAAGTTTATACAGTTAATGATATCGACTTTTAATTATGGCCCAATAATAATGGTGATGATATGTATGATATGGATAGCCTCGAAAACTGGATCTGGATCCTGCAACCTGCATGATGAGGATACAGAGAGAGAGAGGGAAGGAAGGAAGGAAGGACACAAACTAGGGAGAGAAAGAGACGGTTAATGACATATAAAAAGTCATAATCATATCCTGAGTGTGAGAGAGTGAATGTGCGTGTACCACAGGAAAATCCCCCAGCAGTCTAGTTCTATAGCAGCATAACTAAGAGCTGGTCCAGTTTTCCCTGAACAGATAGAGGCTCCGCCTCCCGAACTGTCATTGGAAGCTGGTTCCACAGGAGAGGAGGAGCCTGGTAACTGAAGCTCTGCCTCCCATTCTACTCTTACAGACTCTGGGAACCACAAGTAAACCTGTATTTTGTGACCTAAGTGGTCTATTAGGATGATAGGGTAAGACTAGGTCTTTCAGGTATGAAGGGGCCTGACCATTAAGTGCTTTGTACGTGAGGAGGAGGATTTTAAATTGAATTCTAAACTGTGGGTGGAGCCAGTGTAGAGAAGCTAACACTGGAGTTATATGGTCTCTCTTTCTAGTTCCTGTCAGAACCCGTGCTGCAGCATTTTGAATTAACTGAAGGATTCTAACAGACTTGTTAGAACATCCTGCTAATAAGGAGATACAGTAATCTAATCTAGATTAACAAAAGCATGAACTAGTTTTTCAGCATCCTGTAAAGACAGAATGTTTCTAATTTTCATAATGTTCCGCAGGTGGAAGAAGGCTGTTCTGGAAATGAGTTTTATGTGTGAATCAAATGACATTTCCTGGTCAAAAGTAACTCCAAGGTTCCTCACAGTGGAACTGGAAGCCAGGGTGATGTCATCTAAAGTGACCATGTGATCAGAAAGTTTTTCTCTGAGGTGTTTAGGGCCGAGTATAAAAGTTTAAAAGTAGAAAGTTACAGGTCATCCAGGACTTAATGTCTCTGAGACATTCCTGGAGTTGAACAACCTGATTTATTTCATCCGGCCTCATCGATAAATATAGCTGTGTGTCATCTGCATAACAATGAAAGTGTATGTTATGCTTCCTAATAATGTTCCCTAGAGGGTATATATAGGTAGTATATAAGGTAAAAAGTATAGGCCCAAGCACTGAGCCTTGTGGAACTCCACAATTAACTTGTGTTTGTAGTGAGGCTTTATCATTAACGTGAACAAACTGGAATCTATCAGATAAGTATGATTTAAACCAGCAGAGGGCAGCACCTGTGATACCAAGAGTCTGCTCCAATCTCTGCAGTAGAATATCATGATCAATGGTGTCAAATGCAGCACTAAGATCTAACAGGACAAGTAAAGAAACTAGACCATTATCTGAGTTACTAACTTTAACTAGTGCTGTTTCTGTGCTATGGTTTAATCTAAAACCTGACTGAAAATCTTCAAACAGGCCATTAATGCACAAATATTCACATCATTGATTAGCAACAGCCTTTTCTAAGATTTTAGAAACAAAGGGAAGATTAGATATAGGTCAGTAATTAGATGATGAAACTAATGATGTTAACTCAGGGAGATCTATAGTGGAGAAACTGTCTAACTGTGCACCTGGTGCTTCTAAAGCTCTTGTGCTAGAAGATGTGTCAGTCCCAATATGAGGGAGGAGATGATCCATTTTTTCTCTAATTGATGTTATTTTATTCACAAAGACGTTGATAAAGTCATCACTGCTCAGTGTTAAAGGAATAGATGGTTCAGTGGAGCTGTGGCTCTGTGTCAGCCTGGCTACAGTGCTGAAAAGAAATCTATGATTATTCTTATTTTCTTCAATTAGAGAAGAATAATAGGCAACTCTAGCTTTGTGTAGGGCTTTTTTGTAAGCTACAAAACAATCTTTCCAGGCTATATGAAGTTCCTCTAGGTTACTGGAACACCATTTTCTTTCTAATCTACGTAACGTCTGTTTAAGAGCACGAGTATTGGAGTTAAACCATGGTGCTCGTCTCATCTGATTCACCACTTAACTTTTCAGAGGGGCAACACAATCTAATGTAGTACGCAGTGAGGCTGCTGTACTATCAACAAGGTTATCTATGAGGGCGGGAGTAAAATCACAAAAGGTACCTTCAGATGTACTGACATATGGCACCGAGTTAAATAAAGGTTGCACTGTCTCTTTGAAAGTATTCATATTATTATCAGACAGTATTTTTTATTTATGTTATTGTAGTTCATTATTGTACAATTAAATGTGAGTAAATAATGATCAGTAAGGAGAGGGTTTTGAGGAACTATGTTTAAATTATCAATATCAATACCATAAGTTAAAACAAGGTCGAGGGTGTGACTAACACAATACAACAACACAACATACATCAAACACAATACAACAGACATCAAACACAACACAACATACATCAAACACAATACAACAACACAACATACATCAAACACAATACAACAACACAACAGACATCAAACACAATACAACAACACAACAGACATCAAACGCAATACAACAACACAACAACACAACAGACATCAAACACAGACATCAAGCAATGTTTGCAGTGAGGGAGAGATGGTCATCAAGTGTCACACCCAGGTTCTTTGCGGTATGAGAAGGAGCTACCACAGAGTTGTGGAGAGTGATGGTCAGGTCTGTGGTGGGAGAGCCCTTTCCTGGGAGAAAAAGACACTTGGTCTTGTTGAGATTGAGTTTCAGGTGATGGTCACACATCCACTGAGAGATGTCGGTTAGACAAGCGGAGATCTGTTCTGCTACATGTGTTTCGGAGCTGGGAAAAGAGAGAATGAGTTGGGTGTCATCGGCGTAGCTGTGATAGGAAAAACCAGTTCAGTTTTGAAAATAGGATGAGAGTAGGGTAAGTGCAGAGCCTGAGACACCTAGTTCTTGAAGGGAGGATGTAAGGATCTGGTGGTTAACTGTGTCAACTGTGTGCCTCACTTTTCCATAGGATATCTACACTGATCACAGGGGCATGACTGTTTTCTGTTTGAAGTTTATTTATTTCAAAAAGGGACAGTGCATATGAATGAACATTTCAAAGAATGTAAATATACAGGATTATAGCCAAAGGCTAATTTCCATCCTTAGTCCCTGACAGGTGGATGGTCCCTATAGGTTAAGTTAAATAAATAAAAAATAACATAAATTACAAATCAACGGCAGAGTACACATTACAGATTATCCCAGCTAAGAGTTCCAGGTATTGGTTGCTCTAAAGGAAAAAGTAGGCGGGCCAAATGCACTTGGACCAGTGCAGTTGCCTCTGGGGCCTGCTCTGGTTGTGCTGTTTGAGTTGTTTTTTTTTTCTATATTCCTGCAAAGGAAGTGGAGCTAGACCATGTAGGAGTCATATGGAGTCAATGTATTTCAAAGTTTTTTTAAACTCTGACAGTGTTGGTACATTTTAGATTTTCTATCTAGAACTTTTATAACTTGTTTATAGTATGTTGTCTCTAGAGGACGTTAGAGTTGTGTTACATGCTGAGGCCCAACTAGTTATGCAATAGGTTATGTGAGACATGATCATTGCATTAAAGTATAGCCTAGCTGATTCAAAAGTGACATTGTTTCTGATATGTCTAAAATTGTAAAAGTCATTTAACATAAATGGACTTCGTGTTTAAATGGTGTAGTCTTTTTGTTATCTTTGATATAGTTGCTAGTCATTGTAGGGTCTCCAGACTTAAGGATCAGTGTAATAATAGAATATTTCCATGAGTCTGGGAAAACGCGAAGTTCATGGAATCATTGATAATGCTTGTGATAATGAGTCCATGCCAAAAGTATCTTTGGTTCTGAAACTTTTAAGGCCACAGATTACCTTATCAAGGGGCATTGTTGCCCAATCAGCTGACTGTTGTGGGTTGAGCTAGACCATACTGTATCATTTACTCTGGTACCCCATGGAAACTGGTCCAAGAAAGGATCAGTGGTAAACACCTGTTATGTTGGTACTATTCCTAATGGAAATGCAAAAAATACTTCCTTATTCCTGAACCATTCCACTCAGTGGAAACTTTCTTTAAATCACCTTTTACAATTCTGATATTAATGTTTAAACTTTACAAGGTTGTCTACAACCTAGTATTGTCTAATTAGATATGTGGTTGAATAAGTAGTTGGACTGGTATGCCTAACAAACCACAATTTCATGTGAAAGCTGTTGTATTTCCTTTAAAGAAGGGAAACTTTCTTTTCACTGTTCTCAGGCATGAATCCTATATCAATCAGTACCCTGGCCAAGGAGCTCCCCCTGGTGGTCCATACTCAAATCAGCAGCAAGGAATGTATCCACAACAGGTAGGAAAGTTTTGTTCATTGTTTGTTAATTGAAGAAATGAACTTGGTTTCCTTCTTGCTGTCATTTTCTTCAAACATAAATGTTTCATAACATGAAAAAGTGAAGGCATTATTGATCGTATGGCACTGATACATTGCTAAGTAAAATGCTAAATGTTTTCTGCTGACAGAATTACAAGCGTCCTGTAGATGGAGCATATGGACCACCTCCCAAGCGCCATGAGGGAGAAGTGTACAGTGTCCCCTACAGTGGTCAGCAGCAGGCGGGAACACACTCCTCAGGACCCCAGGGCCAACAGAATATGTATAACCAGTATAATGCATACCCTGGAGGCGACCGCAGACCACCAGGCCTACAGAACCAGTTCCCCTTCCCCTTTGGTCGGGATAGAGGACCATCTTCTGCAGGCCCCAACTCCCAGTCACCATTGCCTCCCCAGATGATGGCAAGTTCCATGCCTTCTGGTCCTGAAGGTGCCCAAGGTTCAATGTGGCAGGGCCGCAATGAAATCAGCTACCCTAACTATAACCGACAAGGTCCTCCTGTGCCAAGCCAGGGCTCCAGTTACCACTGCATGAACCGCTCAGAGGAGTTGATGCCATCAGACCAACGCATTAACCATGAGGGCCAGTGGCCTGGCCCTGTAAACCAACGGCAACCACCATTTGGTCCCAATGGTGCTGGACCTCCAATGACCAGACCCCTGCCATCCACTTACCAGACTTCCCAGAACCACATTACTCAGGTGTCAAGTCCAGCACCCATGCCCCGTCCCATGGAAAGCACAACGTCACCCAGCAAGTCTCCCTACATGCATCCAGGCAATAAGGTGCCCAAAGCTGGACCTTCAGTGCATGCCTCTCACATTGGACAGGCCCCTGTGCAGCTGCCGATGATCAGGAGAGATGTCACCTTCCCTCCAGGCTCTATCGAGGCCTCCCAACCTCACCTTAAGCCACGAAGACGGCTCGCCATGAAGGACATTGGTACAAAACATTTATTCCATGCCTTTTTTTTTTATAGATATTCAAATATACAGAACCAAGTATAATTTGTTTCTACTGTACCATGTTACTTCATAACATGGACTAGAGGACTGTCATAGACAGACGTTTGACCATGTCTTTATTTGCTACCGAATGACCTGCTTAAATTCTCCTGCTTAACCTTAACCTTAACTTGCCATGTGACGCCACTTGTTGTGCTTCAGGAAAAGCTTTTTAAGAATAGGTTAATGACAGCAGGCTGGATATTTGGTTGATTCAATCTCTACCTGATGCTGACTTGTCTGAATCATACTGGCTTCTTTTCACAGGCACTCCCGAGGCTTGGAAAGTGATGATGTCACTTAAGTCAGGCTTACTAGCTGAAAGCACTTGGGCTTTGGATACCATCAACATCCTGTTGTATGATGATAGCAGCATTTCTACTTTTAACTTATGCCAGGTAAGTAACGCAATGTTGCATCTGTTAAGTTTGCTGTAGTTGTGATTATGTATATCGAGTTCATAGAATTATTTTGATAAAACTCTCTTTGGTTTCACAGTTGCCTGGATTCCTGGAGCTGGTGGTTGAGTACTTTAGAAGATGTCTCATTGAGATCTTTGGCATCGTAAAAGAGTATGAAGTCGGGGACCCTGGCCAGCTCAAACTCATAGACCCCGATGCTGTGGACGACTCTGATGATGAAATTCCCATGCAAGATGGTGACGATACAGACGAAGAGAGCGAGGATGGTGAGGAGCTAGAGGAATCAAAGGTCAGCCCTGACGACCCCTCACTGCTCATCATGAAACAAGAGGAGAGCTTCCAGAAAGACAAGTCTTTCGAATACAAGAAAGAGGAGAAGGATAGAAAGTCTTCAGTTAAGGAACCAGTTACCTCTACCTCAGGGTCCTTCCCGAACCCCAACTTCTCAGAAAAGCTCAAACAGGCAAGCAAGTTTGATAAACTTCCCATCAAGGTCATTCGGAAGAAGAATCTCTTCCTGGTGAAGTACTCGTCTAATCTCAGACTGCGGCAGAGCTTTGACAGTGGCTTGATACACTGGAGCATTGGTGGGGGAGACACTACCAAACATATTCAAACCCACTTTGAGAGTCAGATGAAGCTTCTTAATAAGTGCAAACAATCAGCAACTGACAGCTGCAAGAAGATCCATGTGCTTCAAGAGAAAATCCAGTTGAATGAGAAGGATAAACTTCTGCAACCTTCTGAACCTCAGACCACTCCAGTAGAAATAACCACTCTGCTACTTCCCATTGGGGCACCAGTCACTGCCACCATTGATGATGTACTATCTGCCCGCCCAGGATCTGTCACAGAGGAAGTGGTTCGCGGAGGTGCAGAGGAACAGAAGGAAAATGGCAAGTACCTGTTCAGTATCAACCCCGCCCTCCAGAACCGCCGCAATATCAAGATCCTAGAGGATGAACCTCACAGCAAGGATGAGACGCCTCTGAGCACGCTGTCAGACTGGCAGGACTCGTTAGCTGGACGCAGCGTCTGCATTTCCAACATAGTCCGCAGCCTCTCCTTTGTCCCAGGTAACGACCTGGAGATGTCCAAACACCCGGGTCTCCTGTTGCTGTTAGGTCGCCTGGTGCTGCTCCACCACAGACACCCTGAACGCAAACAAGCGCCAGTCACCTACGAAAAGGAGGAGGAGGTCGATGAAGGTGTGAGCTGTGAGAGAGAAGAGTGGTGGTGGGACTGCCTCGAAGTATTAAGGGAGAACTGTTTGGTCACTCTGGCAAATATTTCAGGCCAGCTGGACCTTTCGCTCTACCCAGAGAGTATATGCCTGCCACTGCTGGATGGCCTCCTCCACTGGGCTGTCTGCCCCTCAGCAGAGGCCTTGGACCCCTTCCCTACGTTGGGGCCCCATGGCTCACTTTCACCCCAGAGACTGGTTCTTGAGACCCTCAGCAAGCTCAGCATCCAGGACAACAATGTTGATCTCATTCTTGCCACGCCACCGTTCAGTCGCTTGGAGAAACTCTATGGCTCATTGGTGCGCTTGGTCGGTGAGCGCAAAGTGGCCGTCTGTCGGGAAATGGCAGTAGTCTTGTTGGCTAATCTTGCCCAGGGTGACAGCCTGGCGGCACGGGCTATTGCTGTGCAGAAAGGCAGTGTCGGGAACCTACTGGGTTTTCTTGAGGACAGCCTCGCTGCCACACAGTATCACCAAAGCCAGAGCTCCCTGCTACAGTTGCAAGGTGCACCCCCATTTGAGCCCACCAGTGTGGACATGATGAGGCGGGCGGCGAGGGCCCTGCATGCACTGGCAAAGGTCGAGGAAAACCACTCAGAGTTCACGTTGTATGAGTCGAGGCTGCTGGACATCTCAGTCTCTCCACTCATGAACTCACTGGTGTCCCAGGTGATCTGTGACGTACTATTTATGATCGGCCAGTCATGACAGCGGTGGGGAACTTTCAGGTCCGCCTCATTCTGTTCTGTTCACCCTCTCTTATGTGAGTGTGCATATGTGTGTATGTACATCTATTGTGTGTGAGTGAAAAGAGCAAAACTGACTGTCCTTTTTTTAATTTATGCAAAATCACCTAGGATTTCACTGTCGTTCTCCCCCTGCTTCTTACGAGAAGGAATATCATGAAGTAGCTGTGGATTTAAATGCCTGGAAAGGAAAGAAGAGGAGACTGGGACCCAGGCGATGGGATAGGAGTTTGCTGCAGTGTGGAAAAGACTTGTTTTTAATGACAAGAAAAATCTCCAGATAAAAGAAAACTTCTTATTTACAGTGAGTTTATGGGAGCTCCTCTGAGGGTCATGCAGGGAGAGGAACCACAGACAAAACATCTGCTTTCTGTGTGGAGGCTACATTGGCTCTCAGGCTGTGGTGTGGTATCATCGCTGTAACTTTGGATGCAGTGCATACTCAGTCCCACAGGAACCACAATAATGGCTCTGAGCAGACCTAGGTTGTAGATTGTAGGACTTTTTTCTGTACTGTACACCTTAACAATTGTAAACATACTGTAATAATACTGTTTCACACTGAGATGTGCTGGCTTGGCAGCAAACTGTAGTTTTTAAAAACAGTTTTAGTTCATGTTGAGAAACAAAATAGCTTTCCCTCCAAAGTATGGTGAACCGACAACACCCCGACCTCTTCTATTTGTTCCTTGATTGTATGAAAAAGTCACCTCTTTAGGACTGGTCCTCTTTAGGACTGGTCCTCAACTCTAGATACTCCTGAAGCTGCGGTGTGTATATGATGTTGTATATTACACTTCTTTCTCTTTGTAAATTTCTGTTGCTCTTCACCATGTTTTTATCGTTTCCCTGCATCAAGTACACCATGTGATCACTTGACGCCCACCCTCTCCATTCCTTTGGCTCCTCTCTGCTTGTATCACAGCCCAGGAGGGGGGAGGGGCTTGTTTAGCTGCTGTCCAACAAACACAACTTCAAGTTTCCGTTTGCCTGCAGTTGGGTTGTAGAGAATATAACTTGAATCATCAGAGCTCTTTATAAATGACAAACTAGAACTTGATGAAGAAACCATCTTCATTTTTGTTTCTTTTGTTCAATTTTGTTTCCCAGTGATGCAAATTTTGCATATTTGTATTTCAGATGTAGCTAAAACTTGATGTAAATTCATCCTTTCATTTGACTTTTTTGTTTTGGCTTAATGAATATCATTTATTCAGTATAAAATCTTTATATGGTCCACGTGTTAAAAATAAATGTACATTAAATCTTTGTAAGACATTTGCTTTGGATTTATTTCTCCATCATACATTCTTCCTCCCACAGTCCAAAAACATGCAATGTGGGGATTAGGTAAATTGGACACTCTGAATTGACCATAGGAGTGAGTGTGAGAGTGAATGGTTGTTTGTCTCTATTCAATTCAATTTCAAATCAATTTTATTTGTATAGCGCCAAATCATAACATACATGATCTCAGGTCTGTACATAGACAACATCAAAGAGAGCAGAGAAACACAACAGTTCACACAATGAGCAAACACTAGGCATCAGTGGAGAGAAAAAACTCCCTCTTAACAGAAGAAGAAATCTCTGACAGAACCAGGCTCAGAGATGTGCGGTCATCTGCCTCGACCGGTTGGGGTGAAAGGAAAATGGGGGACAGTGGAGAGGTGGGGGACAGAAAATGGGGGGAGAGAAAGGACAAGAGGGAGATGAGGGAGAGACAGAAGAGAGAGAGGGAGACCAGCAGCAGATACACAACAACTGTATCAGGTTACAAGTTTATACAGTTACTGATATCGACTTTTTAATTACAAAATAATAATAATGGTGATGATGAGCGTAGCCTCGGAAACTGGATCTTGATCCTGCAACCTGCATGATGAGAATACAGAGAGAGAGAGAGGGAAGGAAGGAAAGACACAAACTAGGGAGAGAAAGAGACAAGGTTAATGACATATAAAAAGTCATAATCAAATGCTGAGTGTGAGAGAGTGAATGTGCGTGTACCACAGGAAAATCCCCCAGCAGTTTAGTTCTATAGCAGCATAACTAAGAGATGGTTTAGGTTTCCCTGAACCAGCTCTAACTATAAGCTTTATCAAAAAGGAAAGTTTTAAGTTTAACTTTAAATACAGAGAGAGGCTCCGCCTCCCAAACTATCATTGGAAGCTGGTTCCACAGGAGAGGAGGAGCCTGGTAGCCAAAGGCTCTGCCTCCCATTCTACTCTTACAGACTCTGGGAACCACAAGTAAACCTGTATTTTGTGACCTAAGTGGTCTATTAGGGTGATAGGGTAAGACTAGGTCTTTCAGGTATGAAGGGGCGTGACCATTAAGTGCTTTGTACGTGAGGAGGAGGATTTTAAATTGAAAACAAACCACAGCATTGATGTATCTCATGATGACATCATCAGTATGATGTTTTCAAATTTAAAAATGCTCTCTTTATTTGTAACGGTCAACACATTTAGCTAAATTGAACTTTGAGTAAAATAGGTGACGTACTAATAAAGAAGGTAGAGAAGTAATGACACTGGACGCCTTTTGACTATAACAAAAGCTCCTTTTTTGGATTTGTATTAATGTATGAAGACTTTCATCAGTGAGAATCTGAGAATCATGTGTGGTCTTATTTAGGGACATTCAGTTTGTCCCCTTTTCATACACTGGTTACATTCTGTGTAACTAAACTGCGTCCTTGTTTGTGAAACACTCAGTGTGCTCAGCCGTTGTCATTAACATAAAACTTCAACATTCAAAAGCAGCTGATTGTAGCCTCTGTGTGTGTGAGTTTCTTCTTTTTAGTGCATTCTACTCCCTAGAGTTCTGAGTAGAATGCATTGTGCTGCAAGCATCTCTTGTAATCCAACCATTCACCCATTCTCTCTCACATATTGCATGTTTTTGGACTTTGGGAAGAAGCTGCACAAGTGAGAACTCCATGACACATTATCTCAAGGCACTAAAACAGAGACAATATTATTGAAATCATTCAATTCAATTTTTTATTTGTATAGCGCCAAATCATAACATACATTATCTCAAGGCACTGTACATAGACAACATCAAAGAGAGCAGAGACCCCCAACAGTTCACATCATAAGAGGTCCAGATAGATACAACTATTCATGGCGTTATAACAGGGCTAATGTTAAACACACAGAACTTACTGTTTTCAAGGCCACACACAGACAGTGATGACATGGTTTGTAATGTAAAAATAGATTTCTGCCTGTTTTCATTCCAAATGGAACACTGCTGTTTCCTATGCCATGTTCTCACTATGCTTCTGTTGGAGATGTGGAGATTGTGCATGCGGTCACGTGACTGCCTGGTTCCATGTGAGTGGTATTTGCCATAAGCCTCTCTGTGGAAGTAGTGTTCTTCCTCACATTTAATCTCAAGTGAAATTAAAAAGTAAATTGCATTAAAACTAGTCTTATAAATACAGCTTCTTCAAAACGTCATATAAATAAATGTTGGTGAACCGAAAAGAAGCTCAATTATCAGAATATTTCAATAAACACTGCTTTAACTACTAATTGGAGTGTTGGACCGACAAAGTCTTTAGAAAAATCACTAGCTAACAGGCTAACACTAGCTAAATAAGAAGTATTGGACGAAGGTTTGGTGTGAGGTTGATTTACATGTTTATTCGATTTGTTCAGTGTTGTCTTTGAGTTATTTGAACGTGACATCCTGTGCAACTGTTTTATGTACTTTAGCATTTGTGCTAATGCTGGTACCTGTGCATTGAAACTGTTGAGTCCGAGGAGTAGGAGGAGCCTCTCTTTCCTGCTCACATAGACAACTCATTCTCCCAACATGACATCATTACAAGGCATCACCATTAATCTGCAACATCATTTACTCTTTAAAGATTTATTTTATTTTTTTTAAAAAAACTCAAAATATAGGAGTGGAAAAATAGTCTTTTATTTGACTGAATGTCACAAACTGCAAAACAATGCACAGACTGTATATAAGATGTGGTCATGTTGTCTTGTCTACATTTTGTGGCAGCAGTGGAGACGTCTCCTGCAGTTTTCTCTCACCACGTCAGAGGGCACCACTCTGGACAGTTCACCATCACAGGGACACGCAACCATTCACTCTCAAGGTCAGTTTACCTGATCCCCATGTTGCGAGTTGTTAGAGGAAGCCGGAGAAAAGCCACGCACACGCAGGGAGAACATGTGACCTCCATGCAGAAAGACCCTTGTTCCAACTGGGTCTCAAACTCAGGGCTTCTTGCTGCCAAAGGCAAGAGTGCTAACCACTACACCAATGTGTGGCCCTGTTATCATTATTATGATGATGATTATTATTATTGTTATTAGAGAGATAGTGAGAGAATGTGTGTGTGTATGTGTGACAGAGTTGTTCCTAATAAAGTGGACAGTGAGTCTGAATGTTGTTTGTTTATTTTACTACAGTACCAGTAAATTCATGTTCCAGGGCTAGTGTTAGTACAGTCAGTAAATTCATGTTCCAGGGCCAGTGTTAGTACAGTCAGTAAATTCATGTTCCAGGGAGAAAACATCTGTTCATAATTTACTGTTTTGGACCAATCAGAGCTGAGGAGGTGTGGTCAGAGTCTGATCACCTGATCACTGACACATGTCACGCTGAGCAATGTCTGTGATCTTCATTGATTATGTGATCAGTTCAGGGTCACTGTTCTGTGGTCAGCTGACACACCTGAGTGATGCTCCGCCTCCTGGCTGTTCTATAACTACCGTTTCCTTCGTCTGAAGCAGACCTGGACCTGGACCTTCAGGTTCATGTTCTGGTTGAGGTTCTGGTTGAGGTTCTGGTTGAGGTTCTGGTGTCTCCAGAGTCTGCATCAGAGCTTCTTTAAGGTCTTTGATCATCGTCACTGCCTCTACACAGTCCTTCACCTGCGAATCCAGCACTGAGCTGAATGACCTGAGGAGTTTCCACGGCAACAGAGAAACACATTAACACCACAGAAGAAGAAACACGTCAACAAGTGACCTTTTCAAAATAAAAGTCTGATTTGACCTGTGCAGGACGCCAGTCTGTGAGTTGAGAGTGGAACAAAGTTCACTGAGCCAGCAGGTGAACATCAGAGCCAGGTGATCCAGACCCAGACCGTCCAGTCCACCCTGACACACCAGCTGAGTCCAGCGAGCCTGGAGGACAGATGAGGACAGCTGAGGACAGGTGAGGACAGGTGAGGACAGGGGAGGACAGGGGAGGACAGGTGGACGTACCTGCAGGAAGTCTTGCAGGACGGGTGTCACGCAGATGTGGAGCGGCTGCAGACGGCAGCTGCACCCTGGTGGGATGACCATGACGTCAGTGGAGATGGAGGACAGGTCGTCCTTGAACTGACTGTTCAGGTGACCTCGATGACTGTCCACCAGGAGGACAGACTCCCTGCTATGGCCAGAGACCTCCATACAGGGGCGCCACACCTGCACAGACAGGAGAGGTGTCATGTGACCACAGTTCAAAGCTCAGAGTGAGAGGGAATTGTGAAGTCCTGACCTTGTTGATCCAGATGTTCAGGCGTTCCTGGTCGGAGAACCCGTCCTGCCGAGTCTCCAGCAGAACGTTGCTGGGGAAACCTTCAGGGACATGTGACGGCGTCCTTCTGAAGAAAAGCAGCGGCGTGAGCAGCGTTCCGTCGGACAGAGTGGACAGGAAGACATCGAGCAGAGGTTCAACCTCAGGAGACGCAAACAGCTGGAAGGCAGTGGGGTTCTGGTCCTCCAAGGCTTTGTGACCAATGAAGATGGAGAACTCGTCCATGCAGCCAATGGAGCGAGGCTGGAGACGCGTGCTGCGGAGCTGCAGCACAGTCACAGCGTTAGCAGGGGTTCGATTCCCTCCTTTTACTGTGACTGAATTCAGGCTTCGTCTTCCTAATCAGCCTCACAGACCACAGAAGCACAACATGGGACGTTATTGGTGTTGCCTGGCAACAGAGTAGGACGTCCTCAAACAGCTTTTATAAGAAGCTAAATAACAGGAAACGAGGACGACTACAACGTCACTGCTCACCTTGGTCCCGCCCTCTCTGACTATGTCTCTAAAGGAGGTGGCCTGACACTCACCTGGTCCTGCAGGGACTGTACGAACGTGTGGCATTTGTCTCTGATGTCCATTGGCAGTGTGAGGCAGCTGCTGTCGTGTCTCAGCATGAAGTCCACTGACCACCTGTAGCGCTCCGACAGCTGACTGTCCTGTCCCAGGAACGTCGTGGCGACCTGCAGGAGCACGTCTTCACTGACAGCGAGCTGCAGCTCTCGCTGCCTCAGCAACCAGCTGACCAACCGCGCCGTCTTCCAGTGCCAATTCCTGCTACACAGCCCACGCTCCTGCTGCTCGGTCCAAGACAGGATCGCCGCGGACGCCGTCTGACAGCGGTGTGATGCCTGAGAGACGCCGTGACACAGTGAGGACAGAACAGCTGCCAGCTGAGAGACAGACAGAGAGGACGCCAACATCTGAGACACAAAACACAGAGGAGACACGTTACACTGACGAGCACACAGAAGAATCAGCGGCAGCAACGTCCTCCTCACCTGATCAGATTGTGGGCGTGGCCCTACAATGATGATGGTCATTGCCGGCTCAGAGCAGAGGGGGGAGGGGGAGGGGAGGGGTTTGACTGACAGCTGTGTGGACGTCATCTTACTGGAGGACATCAAGTTGATGGGGACGAAGCCACTGTGTCCTAGATCACCTGCTGATGTCACACTGAGAGGACAGGGCCACAGGTGTCAGACACATCAGTTTGTTGTTTCATAATTACAAAGGAAGTGATGGAGGGAGGGGGTGTGTCACAGGTGTGTGTTTTTACCTGTCACAGGTGTGTGTGTGTTTACCTGTCACAGGTGTGTTTGTGTGTGTGTGTTTACCTGTGACAGGTGTGTGTGTTTTATCTGTCACAGGTGTGTGTGTGTGTTTACCTGTCATAGGTGTCTGTGTGTTTTACCTGTCACAGTGTGTGTGTGTGTGTTTACCTGTCACAGGTGTGTGTGTGTGTTTACCTGTCACAGGGTTGTGTGTGTGTGTGTTTACCTGTCACAGGTGTGTGTGTGCTGTTCTCTGTAAATGCTCCAATCTGAAATACAGTTACATTGTTCTGAAATCTTTGCTCCTCTGCTGCCCACTGCTGGGCAATGTTTATCTAAAACTTTTATGTCAAGAACTGTTATATTTACTTGTAACTTCATACATACCACAGACTTTTAGGGCCACATTGAGAAAAAAATGTTTCACAGAAAAATCATAAATTTACTAGAATAAAGTCATAAATTTACGAGATTTAAGTCATACATTTACAAGAATAAAGTCGTTAAATCTACAAGATTAAAGTCGTAAATTTACGAGATTAAAGTCGTAAATTTACCAGAATAAAGTGCTAAATTTACCAGAATAAAGTGGTAATATTCTAACCTTGTTGTTTTAGAAGAGGAGAGTTGTTAAAATGAGAGCTGTGGAGCATTTGGTGGAATTTTACTTTAGAATAAGTTTCACAAACAAGGAGATACTTTTTGCATATCAGCATCAACAGTCAGAAGTATCAGAAAAGTAAATGGCTTTTTTCAGGAGGGGAATTAAGACTTTATTCTCTTGATTTTTATATTGTAAAGTAAGACTTTATTCTCTCGATTTTAATCTCGTAAATTGAGACTTTATTCTGTCGATTTTAATCTCGTAAATTAAGACTTTATTATAATCTCATAAATTAAGACTTTATTCTTGGAAGTCTGTGAATGTATTTTTCCCTCAATGTGGCCCTAATACTCCGTCGTACATGAATATGTGTGTGTGTGTTACCTTTGTGAACTCTGCAGTGATGCTCAGGTCTCTCTGTCAGGTGATTGGCCATCACGTCTCCTCTGTAGGTGCTGAGTTTACACGACACACACTCCAACCTGTGTGACGACCTGACACACACACACAGGTAAAGTCACATCATTCACCAACATTAATGACACAGCAACAGTAACAGCCGTTTACCGAGGGTTGGACAGGAAGATGCTCTGGTACGGTTGGTTTTCATTGAAGGTCACATGATTACTGTGGAAACATGGACACAAACAAAGATGCTGTCACCACCTTTAAATGTGTTCAAACCAGTGTGAACACATGACGGACGAGGAGCAGACATACTTGATCATGTGGTTGGCGTAGGAGGTGGAGCAGCAGGTGATGAACCTGCAGAGAGAACAGTGAACCAAAGACGGAAAATGATTCCTGACGTCACGCACGGTCGAGAGACACTCGACACAGAGGAGAGGAGAGACACCAGCCTCCTCACTGAAAGAGAAAAGAAGCAAATAATGAGAAAACCACAGACTTTTATTTTGAAAACATGGGGTTGTGTTCAGGGTTCTAAATTAACTTTTTTGATCACCAGTCAATCAGAATTTTCACTAGCCAAATTTTTTTCAGTGAAAATAAGAGAGATAAAAGAGATGAGTGCCGCTGAATGAATTATTTTTACACTTTTGATTTTATTAACACAATCCAAGTATAATACATACACATACAGATAATTTCAGAGCTCTACCGCATCTTTTGCCTGGTATTCATTTGTGTATGTCTCTCCTATCTTCAAGCCCTTCTTCCTGTCCACCTTGAAATTAATTATCATATCATAGTATTATCTTTTTGTAAAGTTCTGTCTGTAGAAGCATGTATGTCACTCTGTATCGTATTAAATGCACTGATTCTGGAACATGTAAATAGTAACCTTAACATTAATTCACTTAGGCTACTCGATGTTTTTAATAAAAAAAGGCTTCTCCTAGCAAGGCTCTCTTCAATATGAACGTTTTGGCGGATTTAATCCTTAGGCTCTCCTTATCACTCCGGGCACTCTCATGGTCCTTTACAGCTTTGACTCTAAAATGATTAGTTCCCACCACGAAATTTGTTTGTTTTGATTTTTTCTTTTGCGTTCATGCGGCAGCCATGATAAATCATGACGTCATTTTCGTGATAAACACAAGCCATTCACGACCCGTCAGCCATTAGGCATTTTTTTTCGTTTCACACGCATTGTTGTTGATATTCTCAATCTCATCCCCTGCCTCTCTTCTTGCCCCCGGACGCCTGTCCAACCAACCACCGCCACATTTAGTTTAAGTTTAGGCTACTTTTTAAATTTACTTTACCTAGCTCCCCCCCTTCTTTGATAGTTTCTGGCAGAAACTATCAAAGAAGAAGAAGAAGGAAAAGAATGAATGAACAGAGCAGAAGCCCCCGCCAGGCGCATTTTCTCCGCCGGTGGTGATTTTTAACCCCCATTTGGCAGGTGTTAATTTAGAACCCTTGTTGTGTTTTGGCGTGGATCAAGAGACACTCAGGCTTTTATTTTGAAAAGAGTGGGGTTGTGTTTTAGCATGGATCAAGAGACACTCAGACTTTTATTTTGAAAAGAGTGGGGTTGTGTTTTAACATGGATCAAGAGACACTTAGACTTTTATTTTGAAAAGAGTGGGGTTGAATGGTCATGTGATGAGTTGCTGTACCTGAGGCTGGACAGCAGGGGGCCCAGGCTCTCCACTTTTTTCCTCTTTGGCACTTCCTGTGTAGGTGGTGGTGAGTCAACTTTTATGACCTGGAACAAGAATCTGATGACTGACCATTTCACATCATCTTTTTACCTTTAACCACATTATTTTTTGGACAGGCTAGCCCCGCCCACGTGTAAACACACTTACCTTGCATGGAACGACTTTCTTCACCACCTCATCATTTTCAGCTCCTTCCACCACAGAGTAAGTCCTCACTGTGACCTGAGACACACACAAGCACAGTAACACACACTGACCACACACACACACACAAGCACATTAACATACACTGACCGCATACACACAAGCACACACTCTCACAGATACACATACACACACACACACACACACACACACACACACACACACACACACACACACCTTGGTTCCAGGTGTGAGTCCAGTGAGCTGAGCAGGTTTGATGTAGGTCTCGTGCAGCTCTTGGTGTTTGTTACGTTGTTGTGCGTACAGGAAGTGAAGGCGACACTTGTCACAGTCAAACATGTATTTCTTCTGAAAACAAAAACACACACAAGACAATAGCACCGTTTAATCACTGTTGTCACTGAGACATGAAGGACATGATGAAGACATGGTGAGGACATGGTGAGGACATGATGAAGACATGGGAATCTATTCTCTTGCGTGTCCATTCATCTTCTGTTTGTACCAGACATGGGCTTATTTAATGCAAGCTTCTACATCATGTATACTGGACTATGTCCAGACTGTCAACATTGACCCATGGTACTCTGTATGTATATATGTGCTTTTGTCGTTATTGTTCATTTCCCTCGTGGCCCCATTACTGTTATCTCCTAATGTGTATGTGTAAAGAAAAAAAATTACAATAAACATACATGAACAAAAAAGAAATAAACATGGTGCATAGCTCCGCCCACTGCCGTCACTCACCATCCAGAACCTGAAGCTCCGGCTGGTGTGTGTGTGTACCTGGTGTTGGGTCACATGATGTTGGTAGTTGCTCTCATCCACCAGCACCATTAGACAGTAGTGACACAGCAGATACTTGGTGTCAGCATGAACGTCCTTAAAGTGCGACCAGACGTCCGAGTAGAAGGAAGACCTGAAGTCACACACCTGCGGCACAGGTGCACGGGGTCAGTCTTCACACACACAGTGTGAACAGGTGAACATGTGAGCGACTTCTCACCTGGCACACGTACGGCATCTCTCCTGGTTTGTGCGCCCTCTTCATGTGCAACAGGAAACGAGGCTCAGAGCCAAAGTTGCGCTCACAGATCTGACATGTGGCTGTAAAAAAAAACAGTGATGACATCATAGCTGACCTAACTGATCCGATCTGATGCTGCATTGTATTGCTAACATGACAACATGACTAACAACATGACTAACACAACCAGTAATCCCCTGCTGCTAATGTTAAGCTAACTACAATCACAGAAAAGAGCAACATTTTCCTTGCTCACTTGTTGCTCCGCCCCCTTGTTCAACATCTGTTACTCTGTCCTCCGAATTGAAAAATGCGTTGTCTTTCAGGCTGTTCCGACGTTCATTTCACATTTATTTGTGTCTTTGCAGTAAATTTTTAAGTGAAAAGTCAGCTCTGAGCTTCTTCCACCAGTTCATCGTCAAAACTCAAACCAAATCAGAGAGCAGAGGTCATGTCCTCAGATCACAGCAGGAGAATCTTCAGAGGATTCAGGCGAGGGTTGGACCTTGACGTGAACATACAGGAAGTAGAAACACTTGTTGTGGATTGTCCTGCTGTTTCCACTCAAGATATCTCCAGACACTTGGAAAAAAACCTCTTTATACATTTGTATTTACATATAGATACTCCAAAGATCCTCCAGAGATTGATTCATAAAATGTGCATTTCTCCACAGACCCTCCAACCCCAACATCTTTTTTCAGCTACATGCTTGTAAACATCTGCGTGTGTGTGTGTGTGTGTGTGTGTGTGTTTGTGTGTGTCAGTTACACACCTGAGGACATGCACCGGCTGTGGTCGCCCTCAATGTGGCACTGCAGTTTGAATGGGGAGAGAAAGCGACGGTAACAGTAAGGACATGAGGGTTTGATGGCAGCGTCGTGTTGTAGCGTGTGACTCATAAACCTGACAACAAACAAACAAAGACGCTGCAAATAAACATTTACATCAAAAAACACAAAACTCTTTTTTTTTAAAAAAAAGCTTTAAAGTATTTTTAACAGAAAATGTTCCACAGTAAAACATCACATGATTGTGAAAAACGAAAAGAGTAAATAACAAGAGAACGAGAGGAGGAGGAAGAGAAAAAGAGAGGAGAGAAGACAAGAGAAGAGACCTTTGATCCTTTAATAATCAAATGAATAACAAGATTTTTTCATGGACAAATAACAAAAGAAAAAACAAAATCAAATAAAATAGCACGCCATAATTCAAAATTGGAAGACCAGTGATTGCTGTACTACTGAACACAAAACATTTCCATATCCCCAAATAGAAACAAATTCTTCTAAATTAGTCTAAATTAGAGATCAATTTGTAATAAGTGAACTAAATTTTGAGCATGCAGTGCAGAGAGGAGAAAAGAGAAGATGAAGAGAAGAGAGGAAGATGGGGAGAGGGGAGAAAAGAGAAGAAGAGAAGAGGAAGAGAGAGGTAGAGAAGAAAAGAAAAGAGCTCTCAATTCTTCCTCAGGTCATATTGATTGTCTTTTCATGCGCATTGATTGGTCTACAGTTAATGATTGACACATGTTTAATAAAGGTAGTAAAGATGTGATAAAGATGTGATGAAGATTTAATAAAGGTAGTAAAGATGTGATAAAGATTTTAAAAAGGTAGTAAAGATGTGATAAAGGTAGTTAAGATTTGATAAAGATGTAACAAAGATATAATATATGTGATAAAGGTAGTAAAGATATGATTAAGATGTAATTAATAGGGATGCACGATATATCGCCATTAATACTGATATCGGCCGATGTTCGTCATTTTTTAACATATCGGCATCGGTTCAATGAGTAAAACTGCGCCGATTTTAACAACCGATGTTTATACCCGTCTAATTGCTGTTTGTGTATGTGTGTCGAGAAGTGGAGGCCATGTGGCATTTGTTTGGGCATATGACAGTGTCAGTGGCGCAAGCGCAGCACAAGATGGTGTGTGGTCAGTGTGTGTTACTGTGCTTGTGTGTGTTGAGGAGAGAGAATGTCAGCAGTGTGGGCGATTTTTCAGGGTGTCAATAGAAGGTACGTGAAAAGCATTATGCAACACTTGCTACAAGTGGTAAAGGTTTCTAAAAACCTTTACTTGTAGTTGGTTACTTGTGTCTTATGTGACCTTGTTATTTGGAGGTAAAACATGTTTTGAAAATAAAGGAAGACATTCAAAAATTCAGCTTGCGTGATTTTCATTCTGTACAAACTTTTATCATCTCAGAAACTTTTTTTTAAAACATATATCGAATATCGGTATCGGCGGATATAGTCATATCGGTGCATCCCTAGTAATTAATGTAGTAAAGATGTGATAAAGATGTAGTAAAGAGGTGATAAATGTAGTAAAGATGTGATAAAGATGTAATTAATTAGTAAAGATGTAATAACGATGTAATAAAGGTTAATAGTCTCTCACTCGATGTTGTTGCGTATTGTCGTGGGACAGAAAACACAGCAGAAATCTTCTCTGTACTGTGGACCCAGCCTGTTGGTGTGGGCGGGGCTTCGTCCAAGGGCAGAGCCATAGAAAAAATCCTCTACCAGCATCACCAGTTTACCCTGAGGGGAGCCAGGGGGAGGAGCCATGCACTCCCGCAGGGGGCTGTCGGCGGGCTCAGGAACAGGGCTATCAGGGTCTGACAGGACATCATCAGACGACCTCTGAGGCGTCTGAAGAGAAAAGACAACTTTAGACAGACGGAGACAAACAGGAAGTAGTTTACAGACCAGCAGACTCACCATCTTCTCTTCTCTGCTCCTCCTCTTCTTCTTCAGGTTCTCCAGACTCTGAGCAATGCCAGGACTGCACAGCTGAAGCAGAAAGAGGAGGAAGAGAAACTATTTTTTTCTGAAAACACAAAGCACTGGAGTTTTACTCCCTGACAGAACAAGTCACTGAAGGCCTCACTGCCGCTTCTAGTCTCTGAACGCCTCACTGCTGCTTCTGGTCTCTGAACCCCTTACTGCTGCTGCTTCTAGTCTCTGAACCCCTCACTGCTGCTGCTTTTGGTCCCTGAATGCCTCACTCCTTCTTCTGGTCCCTGAACCCCTTACTGCTGCTTCTAGTCTCTGAACACCTCACTACTGCTGCTTCTGGTCCCTGAACGACTCACTGCTGCTGTTGTTACGTGTCACTGAACACCTCACTACTGGTTCTGGTCCCTGAACGCCTCACTACTGCTTCTGGTCCCTAAAAACCTCACTGCTGCTTCTGGTCCCTGAACGCCTCACTGATTCAGCAGATCAGCAGCAGATGAGGAGTGCTCCTCCTGAGATAGTAAAGCCGAGATGTTACCATGATAACAGAGGATTAATTTTATTTCAATGTAACTGTATAAATGACTGTGTGCGTGCACACATCTGAATAATGTCGGGCTATAAACGGGATTGGGCTTTTAAAAAGCTGTCAATCATCTTCAAAATGTAAAGATCAAAATGTAATTTTGAAGGCCAGATGACAGCTGTATCCTGAACACCTCACAAACTTACACACATGAATCCTCGCAGCTGCTTGATGAATTTGTAGTGTGATGCACAGTTGAGACAGTTTGGAGGAGACACGTGTTCCTGCTGACCTGAGGACACACACACACACACACACACAGTGAGTCATGTGACCACAGGAGCAGCTCAGTAAATCTCTGTCTCTGCTTCAAACCTTTGAGTTGCAGTTTGTGAGAAGTAGCAGTTCGGTTGCTACTGGTGGGAGGAGCCAGGGTCCTCAATGCAGCTGGGGGAGTGAGCTGTGTTATGGTGGGTGGGGCATGTTGTATGTGAGGCGGGGTCTTCAGGGTCTTCAGGTTGGCGAGAGGCAGGGTGAATTTAAAGTTGAGGTTATGTTGATTGAGAACCTTCTGAGCTTCTTCCCCAGAGATCACACCTGCAACACACACACACACACGTTACCTTGCTGTCAGGACATTTAAAGGGGACATATTATGCAAAATCAACTTTTTAATCATTTTAATACTTTTATTTGGTACTCTGGAGGCCCTACCAGTCGCCAAAGTGTGGAAAAAGAATACTCAGTCATGTTTTCGTGGTCCCCCTTAGTGTAAGTATAGGCGATAAAACATGCAATGTTGAATTCCCTGCGCTTATGACGGCAGCATGCGCATTTCACCGCGAATGTTACCACCCACCAGTGAGTTTACTTCAAGAGCTCCACCATAGCTCCACCTTAGCTCCATCTTGTCCCTGCGAAAGTGCAGGCGAGGGAGGAAGAGCGGTATTATGTCAACGTGGAGGGACAAGTGTGCTGTTGGTGGCTGCACAGTGGAGCACAGTGTTTTACACAAACTTCCAGCCTCAGAGGATTTTATATATGAAGCTAATGTGCCGGATAAAGTCAGCAGACGTGTGTTTGTGTTCACACCACTTCACATCAGACTGCGGCCGTATTTCACCGACGTACAAACACACACATTTTTAAGAAAAGGTCACATAGAGCTCATAACTGACCATTCTGACACGTCCTAATTAAAAATATTTGTTCAGTGCGTCCTCCATGACCGGAGCACAGACTCAGTCTGATACAGTCACATACATCGGCAGTTTATGCAGCTTGCCACGCGCTGCTGGTGATCAGCGGTGGATCAGCGGTGCTGTCCCTAAGTGTTTTTAACTGATTTACAGTTGGACAGTGTTCGGCTCGATCCTTATGTAGGACGCCTCTTCCTGTGACGGCACTCTCGCTGTTTTCCACGCACGCTGCCATGTTGATATTGTCAGAGAACTAGTGGAGGGAGGGGGGGGGGAATGCAACAGGATCTGAGCGAGTGAGCGCTGTAAAGACGACAAATCAGAAACCCCCTGGAAGAAGTGGGTGTGTGTTTGCCTGTGTCTCATTTGCATATAAAGGGACCATGCACAAACCAAGCATTCTGAAAGGGGCGGATTTAGCAGGGTTATTGAACCGCTATGATGCTTCATCCTTATGGTATTTTGACCAAAGTATGTCACAGACATGTTCATTAGGACACCAGGGACCTGTTTTAATTGGGGAAATAGGGTATAATACGTCCCCTTTAACAGCATCAGTGGAGGGGGTGTGTACCTGTGATGATGGGGGTGGAGTTAGCCTGAGCCTCAGGTGCTGGACAGTGAGTGTCAGCAGTGGGCGGAGCTGTGGTGTTGTTGATGTGGTGACTTCCTGTCACAGTGACAGTGAAGCCACTGACTGAACCTCTGGGTTGAGAGCACAGCTTCAACTCTGCAGCGCCACCTGCAGGATCAACACAGAGATTTTCTACAGTTTATATTAAACTGCAGCCTCAGAAGCAACAACAAGGACCCAGGATGACGAGAATGAGAGGAGATGAGTGATCAGCTCATGTATACTGACCTCCAGGCAGCAGAGGGACCAGCTGACCGTTCAACCTGAAGCCCAGAGGAACAGCTGAGGACTGAACACACACACACACACACAAAGGATTAAAGATGAGCAGCAGTATATAGTTTAATGTGACATGTCAGAGTAGTTCTGTCACCATCAGTGTGGGGGCGCTGCAGTTCTTCATTAGCTGCTTTGGGATGGAGATGAGTCTGGTCTGTGATTGGTCCATCTCCTCCTCTAGTGACCTGACCTTCAGACCTGTTGAGACACAGGCCGTTTCTCAATATCCATACTTGTGCGTACTTGTGCGTACTTGCGTACTCCCGTACTTGTGAAAACGTCATCAGCCTCAGTCCAAGTGCTGTTCCAATTCTCAAGTAGAGACAGCGAGGACGGTTCTCAAACCCGGAAGTGTTCTCGCTCCGCCCATGTTTACCAAGTATGCATCGGAGGTGACTTAAGCGTACTTGGGATGGCCATGTATCCCAGAATACATTTCGGCGGAGCATAGCAGCAGATAATAGAAATATAAATCTGAAATAAATATTTTTCTGTGTCCCGGAACAAAGTTTTAAGATCATTTGAGGCGAGAAACGAGTCTTTTAGAATTCAAATATGTGGTTTGTGTATGAAGATATGACGTATTTATAGTTTGGCAGCGACGTTTGTCGGAGGTGATCAGCTCCACCTCTGTGGGCGTTCGGCGCTCACTGTGCCCGGCACAGAGCAGCGTTACCTCGGCCTGTCCTGATGAAATGATCCGCTGGCTCAGACGTCGCTGTCATTACATGCTCGGTGTGATCCATAGATTTGTTGTTGACGTGTTATTTTGATTTTAATGGAGACGTTTTGACCTGACGGTTTGAAAGTTTGTATATCATAAATTTTTTTTAAATTTCAACTTTCAAAGTTAGATTTATATTAAAGTCGCACGGTCATTGTATCTGTACTTAAATATAATATGTAAATATTAGCTATGTAGAGTAGTATATATTTGTACACGTCATATATATATATATATATATATGTATATATATATATATAAATACTACTCTACAATGCTGTAATATATCTATTTTCCACATTATATTATTTATATTGTATATTTTAATAGAAATAAATTAATAAATGAAGTTAAATATTTAAAATGTAAAAATAATAACAACATATATATGCATTTATTAAAAGTATTTCATATGTTCATTTATCAACACCGTAGGTGGCGCTAATGAGGCTGCAGCACTTGGCGCCAGCCACCATTCAAACAGCAGAACAATACATACATACTTGCATACTTGAGTATTGAGAAACAACCACATACTTGTGTACTCCCGTACTTGGCAAGTATATACTCCCAGCTTACTTCTCAAGTATATACTTCCCAAGTAAGCAAGTACATACTTGCTAACTTGAGTATTGAGAAACGGCCACAGACTCACAGTGTGACGTCACATGCGGGTAACATTAGTGTTGTTGTTGTTGCCATGGCGACACACTTAATCTTTACAGAAGAGGAGGGGGAGGTGACATAAGGAGGGGATGACCGTGATGGGATAGAGATCAGATCTTGACGTATGTTAATAGCACGTGTAAATGCATGTGGTGAATCTATCACAGTTTTCACAGTCACAATCACATACTGACTGGACATGACTGTTCATTCATGTTCAAACATTAAACTCATCAACATTTTATGGAAAAATGCAATAAAAAGTCAAGTAAAATCCTGTGTAGGGCTGCATGATAGGAAAAATCTCTATATATACACTTTTGTATATCATTTGACTCTATATCCTGATATAGGAGATATATGTGGATATGAAACTGCACACAGGTTTTTTCTCTGGACTGTCACAATACACTGTAAATATGCTATAAATGAACTGTAAATACACTGTAAATATACTGTAAATGAATTGTAAATACATTGTAAATATACTGTAAATACAGTGTAAATACACTGTAAACATACTGTAAATTAACTGTAAATATACTGTAATTGCACTGTAAATGTAGTGTAAATATACTGTACATATACTGTAAATGAACTGTAAATACACTGTAAGTTAACTGTAAATACACTGTAATTGCACTGTAAATGTAGTGTAAATACACTGCACACATACTGTAAACGAACTGTACATATACTGTAAATTAACTGTAAATACACTACATATACTGTAAATACACTACATATACTGTAAACACACTGTAAATATACTGTACGGCTGCCACAAACGTTTATTTCAATAATCGACTAGTCACTGATTATTTTAGCGATTATTTGCAGTGGTAAGGCTAATGAAATCGGCATCGCTAATATTAACGTTTACAGCTATAAGTAAGTAGCTCACTGTTGACATTCATTTTACCAGCTAACTAGCCAATTAGCTTACCGAGACGACTGTCCCTCTTTGTCAGAAATTAAATCAGCCACAACATACTTCCTTTTCAAATGCTCATGCATCGCCGTCATACTGCCATGGAAGGCAAGTTATGTCTTGCAGATTTTGCATAGCACATTTTTATTTTTTATTTTGGTAAAACGCTCCCAAACGTTTGAGCTCCATTGCCGGCTAGCCATGATACTGTTCGGGCATAACTTTCTGGTGACATCACAGCAAACCCCGATTACCACTAATGCAAGTGCGTCAAGGACAGAAAGACAGCAGCAGTTTAGAGAGAAAAACAAAGCTTCCAAAAATAAACCATTACGTTGGTTATTAAAGGTCCCATATTATACCCTATTTCTCCAAGTTAAGACGCGAACCAATGCCACACCACGTGATTCTAGAGGAAGTGTTTGAAAAAATGGCAGCAGAACAACATTAGCAGAGAGAAAACTGTATAGAGCACAAAGTATGAGAGCACTTTACACTAACGCCTTCAAAGAACAGCGTTACGTGCTAAATGTGCATGGCATGGCAGCACATCTCTGCATGAGCACCTGAAGAGGAAGCATGTTGGAGCCATGGGTGAAGGAGATTCACTAATCACTTATCCATCAACAACACTGGAGAAAGCAGTCAACTATGAAACTATAATGGATTCAACATTTAAATCTATAGAAAGATGGTTGACTCTTCCTATCTTCCTCATTGGGAGGATAAATAAATTAAAAATGAACATCTTACCCAAGTTTTTATAATTATTTCAGAATGTTCCTTTGGCACCACCTGAAGGAACATTTGCAAGAATAACATCACTAATAACAAAATTTATACGGAACAAGAAATGTCCTAGAGTTCGCCTGTCCCTGTTATATCTTCTCTTTGATACTGGGGGGTTAAAATGTCCTAACCTTTACTGGTATTATTTGGCAGTACAGTTGAGGACCATAATGTTTTATTTTTGCAAAGAAAACTCTTCATCATGGGTGGATATAGAGACATACTCCCTCCAGTTGCCATTAAACCTGCATCTTTACTCAGCCAGTTTAAAACATTTACGAACTCACACCACTCATCCTATAATGCTTAATATGGTTAACATATGGTATGAAGTAAGAAAATATATGATAATATCTAATTCTTTGTCACAATTTAGCCCAATATGGGGCAATAATGCTTTTAAACCAGGCACACTAGATGCTGGATTCCAGATTTGGGCGAGTTCGAGTTTTAATGTCATCTGAGGACTTATCATTAATGTTTAATATTCCGAAGAAGCATTTCTTTAAATATTCACAACTAGAGCTTTTTTCTTCTTCACAGAATCAGTCAATAATAATACAGATTTTATCGTCGTTAGAAGAAACTATGATCAAAAATTGTAGAAGCAACGGATTGACCTCATTAATATACAACTGGCTTGTGTCTGGTTCTGGCGAATCAGCAATATCAAAACTTGACACATGGGGGTTAGACCTTCAAGTTGACATTTCAAACGACAAGTGGAACAAAGTCTGTAAGGAGGCTCAAACAAAAACAGCCAGCACAAATTTAAAGCTTCTTCAGTATAACTGGCTGATGAGGACCTACAACACCCCAGTGAAATTGCATAAATATAACAGTAACACACTGGACATGTGTTTTAAATGTAAAGAAAATCAAGGAACATTCATACACTGTACATGGGAATGCAATAAAATAAATGCATTCTGGTTAATAAAGTGGTTAATAAAATAATGACCATTTTGTCTATAAATATCCCAGTAGACTCAAAAATGATACTGTTACATCTATACCCGGCAAATATGAAATTAAGAACCAGATAATACAAATTTATTGACTTTGCTATACTACAGGCAAAACGATTAATAGCTCTCAATTGGAAGAAAACCTCGGCCCTTACAATAGGTGCTTGGATTAATATTATGGCACGATATACAGTGGGTACGGAAAGTATTCAGACCCCTTTAAATTTTTCACACTTTGTTTCATTGCAGCCATTTTCTAAAATCAAAAAAGTTCATTTTATTTCTCATTAATGTACACTCAGCACCCCATCTTGACAGAAAAAGAAAAAGTCATAAGTATTCAGACCCTTTGCTCAGTATTGAGTAGAAGCTCCTTTTGAGCTAGTACAGCCATGAGTCCTCTTGGGAATGATGCAACAAGTTTTTCACACCTGGATTTTGGGATCCTCTGCCATTCTTCCTTGCACATCCTCTCCAGTTCTGTCAGGTTGGATGGTGAACGTTGGTGGACAGACATTTTCAGGTCTCTCCAGAGATGCTCAATTGGTTTAGGTCAGGGCTCTGGCTGGGCCAGTCAAGAATGGTCACAGAGTTGTTCCGAAGCCACGCCTTCGTTATTTTAGCTGTGTGCTTAGGGTCATTGTCTTGTTGGAAGGTGAACCTTTGGCCCAGTCTGAGATCCTGAGCACTCTGGAAGAGGTTTCCTTCCAGGATATCTCTGTACTTGGCCTCATTCATCTTTCCTTCAATTGCAACCAGTCGTCGTGTCCCTGCAGCTGAAAAACACCCCCATAGCATGATGCTGCCACCACCATGTTTCACTGTTGGGATAGTATTGGGCAGGTGATGAGCAGTGCCTGGTTTTCTCCACACATACCGCTTAGAATTAACACCAAAAAGTGCAATCTTGGTCTCATCAGACCAGAGAATCTTATTTCTCATTGTCTGGGAGTCCTTCATGTGTTTTTTGGCAAACTCTATGCGGGCTTTCATATGTCTTGCACTGTGGAGAGGCTTCTGTCGGGCCACTCTGTCATAAAGCCCCGACTGGTGGAGGGCTGCAGTGATAGTGGACTTTGTGGAACTTTCTCCCATCTCCCTACTGCATCTCTGGAGCTCAGCCACAGTGATCTTTGGGTTCTTCTTTACCTTTCTCACCAAGGCTCTTCTCCCACGATTACTCAGTTTGGCTGGACAGCCAGGTCTAGGAAGAGGTCTGATCGTCCCAAACGTCTTCCATTTAAGGATTATGGAGGCCACTGTGCTCTTAGGAACCTTGAGTGCTGCAGATTTTTTTTTGTAACCTTGGCCTGATCTGTGTCTTGCCACAATTCTGTCTCTGAGCTCCTTGTGCAGTTCCTTCGACCTCATGATTCTCATTTGCTCTGACATGCACTGTGAGCTGTAAGGTCTTATATAGACAGGTGTGTGCCTTTCCTAATCAAGTTCAATCAGTTTAATTAAACACAGCTGGACTCCAATGAAGGAGCAGAACCATCTCAAGGACAATCAGAAGAAATGGACAGCATGTGAGTTAAATATGAGTGTCACAGCAAAGGCTCTGAATACTTATGACCATGTGATGTTTCAGTTTTTCTTTTTTAATACATTTGCAAAAATTTCTAGATTTCTGTTTTTTTCTGTCAAGATGTGGTGCTGAGTGTACATTAATGAGAAATAAAATGAACTTTTTTGATTTTAGCAAATGGCTGCAATGAAACAAAGAGTGAAAAATTTAAAGGGGTCTGAATACTTTCCATACCCACTGTATGTCAATGGAGAGGATAACATACATTGTGAAAAATAAGTTGGATGTCTATGAGAGAATATGGTGACCGTTTAAAGATTTAATGAATCATAGAGACAACTGTGCACAGACTGTGCTCCGGTGCTCCAATTAATGATCAGTAAGGGTTATTCCTTCTCTCAATTTAAATTTATTTAACCTGTAAATTATATTGCAAACATTTTCAGACACACAAGAAAGATTCGAACAGTATTATCATTTACAGATCAATCCACACTTTACCTTCATCCTCTTTCTTTTCCTCAGCCTGCAGTGATGAAGACGACAGCAGTGATGAAGGCTCATCTTCATCACACTCCATGGTCAGGTCAGTGTCCCCACCTGTGTCACACTGCACCTCCATGGTCCACCTGCAGAGGAGACACACAAGGACATGGACGAGGGACACATCCAGATTTGATCTGTTTATTTATTTTTTTTAAGTTTAGCAGCGACCATCACGAGATTCATCCATTATTATTCCATCACTAAATGAATTGCGATTTACAAGGTGAGTAAAATGATCTAAGTGGAGGAATGTTGTGTTTCCTCTTCAGTTCACACATTCATCCTCTTTGTCCACTCCAGTGATGTTTCACATGATTTCTACTAGGGCTGCAACCATCATTTGATTATTAATCCATTAATAATCAATTACATTACATTACATTACTAAATTAATCGTCATCATTTCCAGGTTTGACAAACACCGATCAATACTTTATCAACCAAATGATGATAAATAATCAACAGATGAATGGATCATGAAAATAATAAGTTGCAGCTCTAAATGCTAGTTAATAGGAAAAAAACACTAAAATGTCTGCATTCACACAATGTCACAGTGCAGATGTCAACCCGCTCTGATCTTTTGATCTCTGGCACAAATCAAATAAGATGTGGAAATAAATCATATATGAATCAGAATTTGAATTTGTGTCTACAGAGTACACATGAATATACATACATGAATACATGTGTTCACTACCTTTGGTCACATGACTGTCCTGCAGCCTGTGCAGCAGAGGAAGAGGACTCACACCAGTGGACTCATGTTGAGGTTTCATGTCTATTCATTATGTCACCAAGTTCAATTCCATTTCAGCCTATTAATCATTTTCAGGTTAGTAGTAACACCCCCTGTGGTTTGTGCCCCCCTAGTGGTGACCAGTGTAACTGCAGAGTTCAGATATGGGTCACTTTAGTCGAGAAACTGTCCAGTTTGATTGAGTACAGTACGTATATTATAGTGTAGTATAGTCCTTTATTGTCATTGTAACCTATACAACGAAATTAAAAAAAGTGCCAGACAGTCAGTGCATAAATAAAAAATATTAAAGGGGACATATTATACCCTATTTCTCTAATTAAAATAGTTCCCTGGTGTCCTAATGAACATGTCAGTGACATGCTTTGGTATGCAAACACACATCCACTTCTTCCAGGAGGTTTCTGATTTGTCCTTGTCCTGCGCTCACTCGCTCAGCTCCTGTTCCCTCCGCTCCATTCCGCTCCCCCTCCCTCCACTAGTTCTCTGACAATATCAACATGGCAGCGTGCGCGGAAAACAGCGAGAGTGCCACTGTTCTTGCAAGCTGAACAGTGGTGAACTGTAAATCAGTTAAAAACACTTAGGGACAGCACCACTGATCGCCAGTGGTGAGTGGCGAGCTGATCCTCTGAGGCTGGAAGTTTGTGTAAAACACTGTGCTCCACTGTGCAGCCACCAACAGCACACTTGTCCCTCTGCGTTGACATAATACCGCTCTTCTTCCCTCGCCTGCACTCTTGCAGTAAACTTACTGGTGGGTGGTAACATTTGCGGTGAAATGCGCATGCTGCCGTCATAAGCGCAGGGAATTCAACATCGAGTGTTTTATGGCCTATACTTACACTAAGGGGGACCACGAAAACATGACTGAGTATTCTTTTTCCACACTTTGGCGACTGGTAGGGCCTCCAGAGTCCCAAATATAAGTATTGAAATGGTTAAAAAGTTGATTTTGCATAATATTAAATTTAAAAAAAATAAAATAAATGAATAGTCAACAGACAACACATCCTTCCCGTACTACAGGAAAACACAAATAGCACTATTCATTCTGTCATTGTTATCGCACAGTCCCGCAGTATAGTGCTATCTTAAGGATTGTTTTTTATGGCATTGAGGGCGGTTATTGCTGTCGGATAGAAACTGTTTTTAAGTCTGTTTGTTCTTGATTTGATTGTCCTGTATCGCCTGCCTGATGGCAACAGTTCAAACAAGGAGTGACCCGGATGGAAAATGTCTTTTACAATGGTCTGGGCTCTTTTAGCACAGCGAGCACTGTGAAGGTCATCCAATGAGGGGTGGCCTTCTGTGCTGTGTTGACCCGTTGCAAGGCGTTTTTCTGGGCTACTGTGGAGCTGCTAAACCACACACATAGACAGTATGTTAAGATGGATTCTATGGAGCACCTGTAGAAGGATACCAGCAGTCTCTGTGTGATGTCATCCCGCCCTACTGAGGACCCTAATGATTTGTTTCCATTAGGAATATAACCAAAATAACCAGCCATAACCGTTCCATTCTTCACTTGGGTACCAGAGCAAAGATATATATAAAGGCTAGATGTCTCGTCCACACTGCTGGCCAATGGAGTGAACGTCCGCACAGGGCAACCATCTTGCCACAGTCAGCTCGCTCATCCATAACATGTGTTGTAGTGGTACACGGAATAATTATAACCATAGGTTTCAAATAACATTAAACAGAACAGAAAGGTGCAATTAATACATACACACACAAGGTAGTTTAAACAAGTAATAATTCAAATTATTGGATGATATTAGTCATATTCCTATTAAAATCATTTAAATTATTACATGTTTAGTAATATTTCAAATGATTGGATTATATTAGTGACATTCCTATTATAAAAGTATACATATATCTCATGCCATTCTGTATCCTGAGTTTTAGTAGCCCATATACTGATTTAACATAAATCCCTTGTGTGTGTATGTATTCATTGCACCTTTCTGTTCTGTTTAATGTTATTTGAAACCCATGGTTATAATTATTCATAAATATGTAGTGTCATAATAACTACATCTCTGACATTTATAATAAACCAAACTGTTTGAAAATCGGTAGAAAATTGAGCATGTATGGTTATTTAAAAAGTCCATGTACCACTACAACACGTTATGGGTAAGCGAGTTGACTGTGGCAAGATGGCCACCTTGTGCGGACGGTCGACACTCTGCTGTAAGACATCTAGCCTTTATATATATCTATGTACCAGAGTACGGTGGTACGGTACAGTCAGGGTGGAGCTAGACCAGCTAAGCTACGCCAGGAGTTGCCCACATACACACACACACACACACACACACACACACAGAGAGACTATGCGGTTGACAAGTGACTGACAAGAGCCACACCCAGCCCACACTCCGCCTACCAAGTACAGGTACAGTGGAAACACAAACCTGACCCACAACTTTACTATTCCAAACTGTACTGTACTGTACCAAACTGAACCAACACAGCATTTTAGGTCCTCCAAAAATAACATATTGGATTTTTGGCATCAAGACCTGAATGCAAGTATGAATGAAAGTAACACAACTGCACCAGTGACCTGGCTGTGCACCACCAGAATACAAATAAACAATACACAGATTAAAAGTTTCTGCAGGATTCTGTGAATTTAACTTTAAACGACCATCTAAGACCTGGTTTCCATTAACAATTATGTCATGTTTTAAGAAACAGTGTTTACGAACATTTATATTAAAAGTCCATGAACTGTTTCAGTAAACATGTATTCCGTAAACATGTTATTTTGAATGTTTTATCTTTCACCTTTTGCTACTTTATCCTCCACATGAGAGTCAAATATTATTTAATCAAAAGCTGTTTTACTGCAGCTGATAAACAAAACTCAACATAGAACCATATTAAATATTTAACATTTTTAAATGTTTCATTAACAGAAAACAGCTCACTGTGCCGACTGCTGTTTTATATTTAAATATAATTAAATGAGAAGAAAAACATTATTTCTGTTTCATAAACGAGAGAACAAGTCATTGCCTTTAATAATCAGATTAGCCAGCTCAGCTAACAAGCTAATGAACGCACAAACACTATAATAATGTTATTATACAATAGTTTCACTGAATTTACACTAACAGTGCGAACCAATTCAAATATGACACGAACAAAGTCAGTGACAAACTTCACTGCAACGCGACATGGACTAGCGCCCCCTTTGCGCCATTTAAGTAATCAGCTACCGATGCTAGCAAGCTAGCCTTCCAAGCTAACCCAGTGACTTCTATATCTCTGCTAATATCCTCATAAAAGGTGAACGCGGGCGCGCGCTTACCTTGTTTGTAGTCTTCAAATGTTAAATAATAAACTTATTCGTTAAAATTTACACTTTTTAATCAACGCTTTTCGAAAAGAAAAAATTACTAACTGTTCTTCTCACACATGAGCTGTTAGCTGTTAGCAGCGGGTACGCGACAGTGAGGACTGAGTATGGCAGCTATCACTATCTCCCTGTATCCCTCCGCCTCCTCCGTACAGCAGCCTCCGCGAAGGACCGAGGTTGGCGGAGGGATATCTGATTTTAGCGTTAGCTTTACGGGAGGTTTTGAACGTATGTAAACACCTGGAGTGTGTGTTATGATATTTCATTTCACGTGAAACACGACGTCACCTTAGGTCGACCAACGGCACAGTGTTCATTCATTCATTCATTCACTCATTCACGTGTGCGTTTGTTTGTGTGTGTGTCTGTGTTTGTGTGTGTACACACGTTGATTAGCATGCTAACTCAACATAATTAGCTCGCTCGGAGTGAAAGTTAAATATTCACTTATTAATCTAACTTCAGTGTAATTTTGACTTTTACACGACAACATAAACGTTTTAATTAAAACTGTTCTGACCGGTGTTCCGGTATTGACTCAGTGTGAAAGCTTCGGCTCGGTCCGCTCGAACCTTCATGTTAGCTCATGGAAGCTAAGTGGCTAATGTTATCTGCGGTGTCTGCGACATTAAAGCTAACGTAGCATTAGATTACACACTGATGCTAGTTAGCTTCCCGCTGCTAGCTTTCTGCTTACATAAAGAAAATACGTTATCATTTTATTCAAACTTATATATTTAAATGTTTTTGTAAAACGTGTTTTCTTAAATCTGAGCTGTTGGGTCTGTTACACTGTTTGTATGAACGTGTGTTTTTTAAACATATTTGTCACTATTTCACCACAAAACTGTTTAAATCCTCATTTCAAACCTTCCAAACCTTGTCTCACAGGCTAGTTTATCTAATATTGCTCCAGTGACTGAAGGCTTGATTATTGAGTTCTGTGATAAACATATAGAATAAACAGTAATAACAATTAGTTAGTAAATGTACATGTGTCATGTTGTAATAATGATTATTACAAGTTTTACTCGCAGTTTTTAAACTGAAAACATTGCTACACATTAATTAATTAGTAAGTAATTAAAGTTTATTTAAAGTCCTGTCCAGTTTATTAGTAGCAGTCAGATCGTTCATGTCTGTGTTAAATAATCATCAGTGAATGTTAAGTCACATAACAACACCAGGGTGTTCCTAATAAACTGGACATTTACTGACCTGGTTTATGTGAACATAAAGAACGTGGATCTGGATTCGTCTGCATCAGGCAACAACAGAAAGATTCATCAGATGTTTAAAGGATTATGTAATAATTAAAATGTAGTAGTAATAATAATGATGGTGTTTTATTATTTTACGTTCTTGTAGAGCTTTTCTCTGACATGAATAGTTTGCTTTTAGTTCATATGATATAGGTATAACAATAACAGTTATTGCGTGTTGACGTAGATGCTTGTGCGTGCGTAATGACGTAGTGGACCCGGAAGTAAGTGCTTCGCTTGTTGACGCAGCTGCTGATTTTGTTTTGAGCAGGACCAGTAGTGTCCGCGGTCTGAAGCGGATTGTAGTGGACTGTAGTGGACTGTAGTGGACTGTAGAGGACTGTAGTCGCTGCCATGAACGTGACGCTCGCGGTGAAACAGTACATCTCTAAGATGGTGGAGAGCAGCGGACCCGGGATGAAGGTGCTGCTGATGGACCGAGAGACGGTGAGAATGTGGGACCAGGACCGGGTTTGGCACCGGGACCTGGACCAGGACCGTATGTAGGTCTCGCTGCTGATTACAGCTGTGGTTCTATGGTTCTCTTGGAGTAAACATGAAATGATGTCAGTGTCTCCTGTCACAGTTAAATATGAATACAGTTTATTTTTCGATTCTTCAATGTAAATAGGTGGGGCCTTCTGTCCTGACTCCACCTTTATTTTGTTTGTAAGTTTCTAAAGAATGTTTATATACATACACACAGTGTGTATGGAACCCTAACCCTGTCTCACTCTGTGTTTCTGTCCCTGTCTTTCTTTTTGTCTCTACTTCTGTCCCTGTCTCTCTCTCTCTCTCCCTCTCTCTCTCTCTCTCTGTCTCTCCTTCTGTCCCTGTGTGTTTGTCTCTGTGTGTATCCCTGTCTCTCTGTGTGTGTCTCTGTGTGCGACCCTGTCTCTCTGTGTGGGTCCCTGTCCCTGTGTGTCTCTGTGTGTTCCTGTCCCTGTATGTCTCTGTGTGTGCATCCCTGTCCCTGTGTATCTCTGTGTGCGTCCCTGTGTCTGTGTGTCCCTGTCCCTCTGTGTCGTCCTCTGTGTGTGTGTGTGTGTGTGCATCCCTGTCCCTGTATATGCGTCCCTGTCCCTGTGTGTGTGTGTGTGTGTGTGTGTGTGTGTGTGTGTGTGTGTGCGTCCCTGTCCCTCTGTGTGTGTGCGCGTCCCTGTCCCTGTGTGTGTGTGTGTGTGTGTGTCTCAGACCAGTATAGTGAGTGTGGTGTACACTCACTCAGAGATCCTACAGAAGGAGGTTTACCTGTTTGAGAGAATGGACTCTCAGAACAGAGACAGCATGAAACACCTGAAGGCCATCTGCTTCCTCAGACCCACCAAGGTACGATCACACACCTGCCACTTCCTGTGTGCAGATGACATCATCATCACAGCCCTTAATCCATGTTCTGTGCAGGAGAACGTGGAGCATCTGATCCAGGAGCTGAGGAGACCAAAGTACAGTGTCTACTTCATCTGTGAGTCACAGGCTACATGACACACGATGATGATGATCAACAAGAAACCTCCATTCAGAACCTTATAAACAAACGTTGTGTTTTAACCTTTCCTTCAGTATCAGAGTGATGTACTGATGGTTACCATGGCACCCGTGTTCTCTGAAAACAGGAAGTTATGTCTGTTCAAGATTCAAGATTCAAAGTGTTTATTGTCATATGCACAGTAAAGAAACACGTTTCCCTGTACAATGAAATTCTTACTTTGCTGTCCACTCAAAAAACACCAGCATAAAGTAGAAGTATAAATATACATAAGAAAAATATAAATATTACAAGAAACTAAAATAACATATATGCATAAAATAAGTGTAAACATATGCATATATGCAAGGAATGAGAATATTACAAAAAAAACTAACATACATATATGCATAAAATAAGTGTAAACATATGCATATAAACAAGAAATAAGAACTGTACATAAAGTGAATACTGGTTGTGCAGTTTAACAGATTTAAAGTGACATGTTTCAGGTTTTAAAGTGACGGTAACAGATTAAAGTGACAGTGTAACCAGGTGACAGGATTATTGTAGTCCTGTTCAGCTGTTGAGGATTCTGATGGCAGTGGGGTAAAAAGAGTTAATGTTGATGATTGTGAGCTTCAGAGATAACGTGTGTATTTGTGTGTGTGTGTGTGTGTGTGTGTTTCAGACTTCAGTAATGTGATCAGTAAGAGTGAGATCAAAGCTCTGGCTGAAGCTGATGAACAGGAAGTGGTGGCAGAAGTCCAGGTGAGTCTTAGGTCAAAGGTCACCAAGAACCAGCCTGAGACAAAGAGACTCTCAGTGAAAAAAACAGACGTTATCTACTTCAACAAAACAGTTTAAGTTTACGATATCTGCGCCACATGATCACGTCACGTCACGTCATCACGTCTTCATCTGCGTCACATGATCACGTCTTCATCTACGTCACGTGATCACGTCTTCGTCTGCTTCACATGATCACGTCTTCATCTACGTCACGTGATCACGTCTTTATCTGCGTCACATGATCTCGTCTTTATCTGCGTCACGTGATCACGTCTTCATCTACGTCACGTGATCACGTCTTTATCTGCATCACGTGATCACGTCTTCATCTACGTCACGTGATCACGTCTTCATCTGCATCACATGATCACGTCTTCATCTGCGTCATGTGATCACGTCTTCATCTACGTCCACGCTTTCGTCATCATCCTCGCGATCATCACATGATCCGCCTTCATCTACGCCACGCGGATCACGCCTTTATCTGCGCCATTGATCACGCTTCATCTACGCCACGGTCGCGTCTGCTTCACATGATCACGTCTTCATCTCGCCACGCGATCACATCTTTATCTCGCCACGCGATCACGTCTTTATCTGCGCCCGTCGTCTTCATCTACGCCACATGATTACGCTTTATCTGCATCACGCGGATCACGCTTCATCTACGCCCGCGATCACGTCTTCATCTGCATCACATGATCACGCCTTCATCTTCGCGCCGTGATCACGCCTTCATCCACGCCACATGATCACGCTCTCATCTACGCCACGCCTTTTATCTCGTCTCACACGATCACGCCTTCATCCCGCCACGGATCATCTTCATCCGCGCCACATGATCACGCCTCTTATCTGTGTCACATGATCACGCTTTATCTCGTCACATGATCCGCCTTCATTCACGCCCGTCTTCATTCGCCACGCGTCACATGATCACGCTCTTCATCTCACGCCACGCCACGGATCACGTCTTTATCGCGCTGATCACGCATGATCACGCCTTTATCCATCCGCGTGATACGTCTTCGTCTGCTTCACATGATCACGCTTCATACGCCACGCGTGATCACGCTCTTCATCTGCGCCACGCGATCATCACTACGGGATCACGCCTTCATCTACGCTGATTACGTCTTTATCTGCATCACGTGATCACGCTCTTCATCTCACGCCACGTGATCATCACGCTTCATACTGCATCACATCATCCGTCTTCATGCCGTCAT
Source organism: Solea senegalensis (assembly GCF_019176455.1). Taxonomy (NCBI): domain Eukaryota; kingdom Metazoa; phylum Chordata; class Actinopteri; order Pleuronectiformes; family Soleidae; genus Solea; species Solea senegalensis. The sequence continues at coordinate 1,622,403 of NC_058039.1, read as the reverse complement.
GTGATCACGTCTTCATCGTCACGCGGATCATCTTCACGTCACGCTCTTCATCCACGCCACATGATCCGCCTTCATCTACGCCACCGGATCAGGTCTTTATCTGTGTCACATGATCACGCTTTATCTGTGTCACATGATCACGTCTTTATCTGCGTCACATGATCCGCTTCATCTCATCTCACGCTCATCGCCTTCATCTACGTCCACATCGATCACGCTTTCATCTACGCCACATCTTCATCTACGCCACGCGATCACGCCTTTTATCTGCATCACATGATCACGCCTTCATTCCACGCCACGCGATCACGCCTTTATCTGCTTCATGATCACGTTCACGCCACGGATCACGTCCGCGGATCACGCCTTTCTGCTGCTTCACGCGTGATCATCCTTGCCCGCGACTGATCATCTGGAATTTATCTTTATTGCGTCACGGATCACGTCTTTATTCGTCACGCGGATCACGCGTCATTACCGCCACATGATTACGCTTTTATTCCGTATCACGCGGTCTTCACGTCGGATCACGCTACGGATCTTCATCTGCATCACATTGATCACGCCTTCATTGTGATCCGTCTTCATCCGCGATCTGACGCGCCACGCCTTCATACGCACATGATCACGCCTTCATCTACACGTGATCAGGTCTTTATCATGATGCCTTTCTGTGTCACATGATACGCTTTATGTGTCACATGATCATCTTCATCTACGCCACGTGATCACGCTTCATCGCCACGCTTCATCACGCCACATGTCCGTCTTCACTGATCACGCTTCATCTACGTCACGCGTGATCACGCTTTATCTGCATCACATGATCCGCGTCTTCATTCACGCCACGCGGATCACGCCTTTATCTGCTTCATGTGATCACGCCTTCATCTACGCCACGGATCCGCCTTCATCTGCTTCACGTGATCACGTCTTCATTCGCGCCACGATCACGCTTCTTCATGCGCAATGATCACGTCTTCATCCGATCATCACGCATCACGCCTTCATCTGCTTCACGCCATCACGTCTTTCGGCGTCACGCGATCTCGTCTCTTTATCTGCCCGCTGATCACGTCTTTTGTCGCGTCGCGATGATCATGTCTTTATTCCGCGCCACATGATCATGTCTTTGTTCGCGCTAAGTCTTTATCTTTGCGCCACATGATCACGCTCTTTGTTCGCGCCATCACGACCCGCTTGTCATGCAAGTCTCACATTATCCGCGTCACATGATTATGTCTTTATCTGCGTCACGTCTTCATCCGCCTCACATGACCACATCTTTGTCTGCGTCATGTCTTTATCTACGTCACATGATCACGTCTTTATCTGCCTCACATGATCACGTGATGCATATCATAGATTTTATTACACAATATCTGGCAGCCATTTTGTTTCCACTGAGAGTGAACCTCTGTGTCAGGCTGACTCTCAGCAGCAGGGGGCGCTCACAGCACACTCAGTACCTTGTGTGTGTGTGTGTGTGTGTGTGTGTAGGAGTTTTATGGAGATTTCATCGCAGTGAATCCTCACCTGTTCTCTCTGAATCTTCTGGGCGTGTCCAGGGTAAGTACCATGTTTGTGTGTGTGTTACTGATGTTTGTGTGTTACTGGTGTGTTTTACTGATGTGTGTGTGTTACTGGTGTGTATGTGTGTGTTACTGATGTGTGTGTTTGTGTGTGTGTGTGTGTTTTACTTATGTGTGTGTGTGTGTGTGTTTTAGGGGCGGAGCTGGGAGCCGTCCATGTTGTCTCGTTGTACTCAGGGTTTGACGTCCGTCCTCCTCGCTCTGAAGAAATGTCCCATGATTCGTTACCAGCTGTCATCAGACATGTCCAAGCGTCTTGCTGAGAGTGTCAAGGTTTCCATGGCAACAACACACACATACAAGTCAATTCATCAGTCAAGTACTTAGTATTTGTACAGTGTAGTATTGTGGAGTACAGTGTAGTATAGTGTAGTACAGTGTTGTATAGTGTAGTACAGTGTAGTACTGTGTGGTACAGTGTAGTATTGTGTAGTACAGTGTAGTATGGTGTAGTACTGTGTAGTACTGTGTGGTACAGTGTAGTATTGTGTAGTACAGTGTAGTACTTTGTAGTACTGTTTAGTACAGTGTAGTACTGTGTAGTACAGTGTAGTTCTGTGTCGTACTGTGTAGTACAGTGTAGTACTGTGTAGTACAGTGTAGTTCTGTGTCGTACTGTGTAGTACAGTGTAGTACTGTGTAGTACAGTGTACTTCTGTGTCGTACTGTGTAGTACAGTGTAGTACTGTGTAGTACAGTGTAGTTCTGTGTCGTACTGTGTAGTACAGTGTAGTACTGTGTAGTACAGTGTACTTCTGTGTCGTACTGTGTAGTACAGTGTTTGTGCTCTTCTCTGTCAGCAAATCATAACCAAAGAGTACGAGCTGTTTGACTTCAGGAAAACTGAGGTTCCTCCTCTGCTGCTGATCCTCGACCGCAGTGATGACGCCATCACGCCGCTGCTCAACCAGGTGACCTGCACACAGGAACAGGAAGTGAGCGGTCAGATGATCATGATGATGGTGTAACTATGTGTGTGTGTGTGTTCTGTAGTGGACTTACCAGGCCATGGTCCATGAGCTTCTAGGTCTGAACAACAACAGGATCGATCTGTCCAGAGTTCCAGGGATCAGCAAAGACCTGAAAGAGGTTGTCCTGTCTGCCGACAACGACGAGTTCTACGCCAACGTGAGTCCACCACACCAGGTCCTGGTATGAGTCCTGGTCCTGGTTGTCATCCTTGTCTCAGTCCTGGTTCCGGTCTTTGTGTCCCACTCCAGAACATGTACCTGAACTTTGGAGAGATTGGCACCAACATCAAGAACCTGATGGAGGATTTTCAGAAGAAGAGGCCAAAAGGTCAACAGAAACTAGAGTCCATCTCTGACATGAAGGTCAGTTGCCCCCTGCAGGCAGAGTTCATGTAGTCATGTATTCAGGTGTTCATGTATTCAGGTACTCATGTGTTCAGGTGCTTGTGGTCATGTATTCAGGTACTCATGTGTTCATGTGTTCAGATGTTCATGTACTCATGTGTTCAGGTACTCATCTGTCCATTTACTCATGTGTTCATGAATTCATGTATTCGTGTACTCATGTATTCATGTGTTCATGTACTCATGTATTCATGTGTTCATGTGTTCATGTACTCACGTGTTCAGATGTTCATGTACTCATGTGTTCATGTGTTCATGTACTCAGGTGTTCAGGTGTTCATGTACTCATGTGTTCGGGTACTCATGTGTTCATGTGTTCATGTACCCATGTATTCAGGTACTCATGTGTTCATGTGTTCATGTAGGCGTTTGTAGATAACTACCCTCAGTTTAAGAAAATGTCGGGAACTGTTTCCAAACACGTGACGGTTGTTGGAGAACTTTCTCGCCTGGTGTCAGAGCGTCAGCTGATGGAGGTGTCGGAGGCGGAGCAAGAGTTAGCGTGTCAGAACGACCACTCCAGCGCTCAACAGGTGACATCATGGTCGTCTTCATCTTCCTGGTCTTCATGGAGGTTGTGGTTTTGATGTGCTGGTTGTGTGTGTTGTTGTCAGAGTGTTCGGCGTCTGCTGCAGAATCCTCGTCTGTCAGAGCTGGACGCTGTGCGCCTCGTCATGCTCTACGCTCTGAGGTACGAGCGCCATAGCAGCAGCATCCTGCCGTCACTGATGGACGAGCTGAGCCGAAGGGGCGTGTCCGAACGGCACCGCAAGGTAATCCTCTGAGTGGACACTCCCTTCGCGTTCTCGGACGCTCGGGCCTCTCCTGTTTAAACACCCCCGTCTCCCTGTCAGATGGTTCAGTCCGTGGTGGAGTACGGAGGGAAAAGAGTCAGAGGAAGTGACCTCATCACTCCAACAGACGCCGTCGCCATCACCAAACAGTTCTTTAAAGGACTCAAGGTACCAACAACCGGGGCAGCACAGTTACTATGATAACCACCACCTCCTCCTTAATAACTAACTAGTGTGTCTGTCTGTGTGTGTGCGTGTCTGTGTCTGTGTGGGTGTGATCAGGGTGTAGAGAACGTCTACGCTCAGCATCAGCCGCTGCTTCACGACACTCTGGATCAGCTGATCAAAGGTCGACTCAAGGACAGTCAGTTTCCTTATCTGGGAGCAAGTAGTTTGAGAGACAGGTGACACACACAGAGACTTTTTAAGTTTTTTAACTTTGATCTACAGTTGGACATTGTTGGTTTCTGATTTAAAAATGTGTATGTGTGTGTGTGTGTGTGTGTGTCAGACCTCAGGACATCATCTTGTTTGTGATTGGTGGAGCCACGTATGAAGAAGCTCTGGCTGTTTACAACATGAACCGCAGCACACCTGGAGTCCGCATCGTCCTGGGAGGAAGTTCCATCCACAACACCAAGAGGCACGTACACACACACAGAACCACACACAGACGCGCACACACACACACACACACACACACACTGCACACACGCACACACACAGACACTCTCTCTCACAAACACCCACACACACACACAATACCCACACACACACTCGGGCACATGCACACACACACAGACACTCTCTCTCTCTCTCACACACACACACACACACACGTGCACTCACACCACCTGCACACACACACACACGCGCACACACACACACACACACACACACACTCGCACACACGCTACACACAGACCTCTCTCTCACAAACACCCACACACAGGACGCACACACACACACTTTCGGGCACATGCACACACACACAGACACTCTCTCTCTCTCTCTCACACACACACACACACACACACACACACATGTTGAACATTCATGACTTGAGGGGACATTGCATTGACTTACATTCATTTCCTGGAGACTTACTCTAACCATAACCATAATTACTACTGGCCTAATCCTAATCCTGACCTCAGCTTAACCTTAAAACATATCTTCACCTTAAAATGTAGTCATTTACGTTGTGGGCACTGGATTTTTGTCCCCATAATAAAGACAAGTCCCCATAATGTGACTGTGTAAACAGGTTTAGGTCCCCACAACATTAGTAATACCTGCACACACACACACACACACACACACACACACACACACACACACTCTATCTCTCTCTCTCTCTCTCACACACACACACACACATATACCCTAACACTGTCTCTCTCTCTCTGTCAGTTTCCTGGAGGAAGTGATGTCAGCGACCACTCACAGCAGTGACAGACCAACAGGAAGTGGTCGCCATGGCAGCAGACGCTGAACACACGCACATATTTCCAGCTGTTAGTTTAAGTTTGGAGCAGATGATCAGAATATTAGGAACACCTGTGAATACTTTGCTTCATACATGAGTAAATACAATCATCCACGACTGCCCTGTGGCTAATGCTAAGCTAATGTAGGGTGTGAACTTCAGAGGTGTACCTAATAAAGTGGTCACAATTGTCACTGTTCTGTTGTTGTTGTTGTTTAGTGAAATAAATGTGTGACTGATGAGTGTCATGTGATTCACGTGATTCTTCAAAACATTTAATTCATTAATTCATTCATGGAAACCTTATAAAAGCATTTGTGTAGTTACTCGTGTTGACCAGCAGAGGGAGCTGTATGTCACACAGATACAGGAAGTGATGTCACACTGATCGTGTTTGACTTTTTTAGATTAACATCAGTGAATTTTTATTATCATTTATTATAGTGTATTATCATTTATTATAGTTTATTATCATTTGTTATAGTTTATTATAATTTATTATAGTGTATTATCATTTATTGTAATTTATTATAGTGTATTATCATTTATTATAGTTTATTGTCATTTGTTATAGTTTATTATCATTTATTATAGTGTATTATCATTTATCATAGTTTATTGTAATTATTATAGTGTATTATCATTTATCACAGTTTATTGTAATTATTAAAGTGTATTATCATTTACTATAGTTTATTATCATTTGTTATATTTTATTATCATTTATTATAGTGTATTATCATTTATCATAGTTTATTGTAATTATTATAGTGTATTATCATTTATCACAGTTTATTGTAATTATTATAGTGTATTATCATTTACTATAGTTTATTATCATTTGTTATATTTTATTATCATTTATTATAGTGTATTATCATTTATTATAATTTATTATAGTGTATTATCATTTATTGTAATTTATTATAGTGTATAATCATGTATCATATTTTATTGTAATTATTATAGTGTATTATCATTTATCATAGTTTATTGTAATTATTATAGTGTATTATCATTTACTATAGTTTATTATCATTTGTTATAGTTTATTATCATTTATTATAGTGTATTATCATTTTTATCATAATTTATTATAGTGTATTATCATTTAATGTAATTTATTATAGTGTATTATCATTTATTATAGTGTATTATCATTTATTGTAATTTATTAGTGTATTATCATTTATTATAGTTTATTATCATTTGTTATAGTTTATTATCATTAATTATAGTGTATTATCATTTATTATAGTGTATTATCATTTATTATATTTATTATAGTTTATTATCATTCATTATAGTGTATTATCATTTATCATAGTTTATTGTAATTATTATAGTGTATTATCATTTATCATAGTTTATTGTAATTATTATAGTGTATTATCATTTATTATAGTTTATTGTCATTTATTATAGTTTATTATTATTTATTATATTGTATTATCATTTATTATTTTATTATCATTTATTATAGTTTATTATTTATCCTAGTTTATTGTAATTATTATAGTTTATTATCATTTATAATGGTTTATCATTATTTTTGTCATTATTATTGTAATTTATTATAGTTTATTATCATTTATTATAGTGTATTATCATTTATCACAGTTTATTGTAGTTATTATAGTGTATTATCATTTGTTATAGTTTATTATCATTTATTATAGTGTATTATCATTTATCATAATTTATTATAGTGTATTATCATTTATTGTAATTTATTATAGTGTATTATCATTTATTATAATTTATTATAGTGTATTATCATTTATTATAATTTATTATAGTTTATTATCATTTGTTATAGTTTATTATCATTTATAATAGTGTATTATCATTTATTATATTTATTATAGTTTATTATCATTCATTATAGTGTATTATCATTTATCATAGTTTATTGTAATTATTATAGTGTATTATCATTTATCATAGAGTATTGTAATTATTATAGTGTATTATCATTTATTATAGTTTATTGTCATTTATTATAGTTTATTATTATTTATTATATTGTATTATCATTTATTATTTTATTATCATTTATTATAGTTTATTATCATTTATTATAGTGTATTATCATTTATCACAGTTTATTTTAGTTATTATAGTGTATTATCATTTGTTATAGTTTATTATCATTTATTATAGTGTATTATCATTTATTATTTTATTATCATTTATTATAGTTTATTATCATTTATTATAGTGTATTATCATTTATCACAGTTTATTTTAGTTATTATAGTGTATTATCATTTGTTATAGTTTATTATCATTTATTATAGTGTATTATCATTTATCATAATTTATTATAGTGTATTATCATTTATTGTAATTTATTATAGTGTATTATCATTTATTATAATTTATTATAGTGTATTATCATTTATTATAATGTATTATAGTGTATTATCATTTATTGTAATTTATTAGTGTATTATCATTTATTATAGTTTATTATCATTTGTTATAGTTTATTATCATTTATAATAGTGTATTATCATTTATTATATTTATTATAGTTTATTATCATTCAATATAGTGTATTATCATTTATCATAGTTTATTGTAATTATTATAGTGTATTATCATTTATCATAGTTTATTGTAATTATTATAGTGTATTATCATTTATTATAGTTTATTGTCATTCATTATAGTTTATTATTATTTATTATATTGTATTATCATTTATTATTTTATTATCATTTATTATAGTTTATTATCATTTATTATAGTGTATTATCATTTATCATAATTTATTATAGTGTATTATCATTTATTGTAATTTTAATAAATTACAATAAATGATAATACACTATAATAAATATAGTGTATAATATAGTGTATTATCATTTATTATAGTGTATTATCATTTATTGTAATTTATTAGTGTATTATCATTTATCATAGTTTATTATCATTTGTTATAGTTTATTATCATTTATTAGTGTATTATCATTTATTATATTTATTATATTTTATTATCATTTATTATAGTGTGTTATCATTTATCATAGTTTATTGTAATTATTATAGTGTATTATCATTTATTGTAATTTATTATAGTGTATTATCACTATACCTCTGGTGACTCCTGCTAAAAAGATCATTATTTCAAATGTTCCGCCGTTTCTAAGTAACAAGTCTCTGATGAAGGAACTGTCGCGGCACGGGAAACTTGTGTCTGCGATAAAGATGATTCTGCTGGGCTGTAAATCTGCTCTCCTGTGCATGTCGTGTCTTTCAGGAGACACAAGGACAACACATCAGACAAGTTCAGAGTAGATGATTATGATTACACAATTCACGTCACGTCAGACTCCCTCAAATGTTTCGGTTGCGGGGCAGAGGGACACTTGGTCCGCTCATGCCCGGGAAGAGCAGGTGACCGCCGGCCTGGCGCTGCTGCTGCTGCCGGTCAGAGCCGACGGTCCCCGCATAACACACACCACAGACACACACACACACACACCCACACACACACCACAGACACACACACACACACACACCACAGACACACCACAGAGACACACACACACACACACACACACACACACACACAGACACACACACACACACACACACACACACACACCACACACACACCACACAGACACACACACACACACCACAGACACACACACACACACACACCACAGACACACACACACACACACACACACACACACACACACACACACACACACACACACACACCACAGACACACAACACACACACACCACAGACACACACACACACACACCACAGACACACAAACACACACACCACAGACACACACACACCACATACACACCACAGACACACACAGACACACCACAGACACACACACACACACACACACACACACACACCACAGACATACACACACACACACCACAGACACACACCACAGACACAGACACACCACAGACACACACACACACACACACACACACACCACAGACACACAGACATACACACACACACACACCACAGACACACACACACACACACACACCACAGACACACACACACACACACACACACACACCACAGACACACACACACACACACACAGACACACACACACACACACACCACAGACCACACACACACACACACACACACACACCACACACACACACACACACACACACACACACACACACACACACACACACACACACACACACACACCACAGACACACACACACACACACCACAGACACACACACACACACACACACACACACACACACACCACAGACACACACACACACACACACACACACACACACACACACACACACACAGACACACACACCACAGACACACACACACACAGACACACACACCACAGACACACACACAGAGGCACAGACACACAGAGGCACAGAGTGACACAGCACACACAGACAGGGAAAGCCCTGATGGACAGAGTGTTCAGACTGAGTCCTCTGCAGTCAGAGGACAGACAGTGACCAGAGTGGCAGGCTGCTCTGACCATAATGATGATATTGAGGACACACAGGACACACTGGGTGACACATTGAGGACACAGGAAGAGAAACACAGGGTGACACACTGAGGACACACTGAGCACACAGGAGGACACACCACACACACACTGACACACTGGAGGACACACACACAGGAGGACACACTACTTGACTGGAGGACACTGGGAGACAAACAGGAGGACACACTGGGAGACACACAGGAGGACACACTGAGGACACACAGGAAGAACACAGGAGGACACACTGGGAGACACACAGGGTGACACACTGACACACAGGAGGACACTGGGAGACACACAGGAGACACAGGAGAGACACACACACTGACACACTGACACACACACAGGGACACACTGGGACACACACACAGGAAGACACACAGGAGGACACACTGGGACAGGAGGACACACTGGGAAACACACAGGAAGACACACAGGAGGACACACTGGGAGACACAGGAGCACACACTGAGGACATACAGGAAGAAACACAGGAGGACACACTGGAGACACACTGAGGACACACTGGGACACACAGGAGGACACACTGGGAAACACACAGGAAGACACACAGGAGGACACACTGAGACACACAGGAGCACACACTGAGGACATACAGGAAGAAACACAGGAGTACACACTGGGAGACACACAGGAGGACACACTGGGAGACACACAGGAGGACACATTGGGAGACACACAGGAGAGACACACTGGGAGACACACACTGGGAGACACACAGGAGGACACATTGGGAGACACACAGGAGGACACACTGGGAGACACACTGGAGGACATACTGGGAGACACACAGTGACATACTGGAGACACACACACACACAGACACACAGGAGGACACACAGACACACACAGGAGGACACACTGGAGGACACAGGAAGAACACAGGAGGACACACTGGGAGACACACTGGGAGACAAACAGGAGGACACACTGGGAGACACAGGAGGACACAGAAACACAGGGACAGGGACACACTGGGAGACACAGGAGACACACTGGGAGACACACACAGGAGGACACACACTGGGAGACACACAGGAGGACACAGGGAGACACACTGGAGGACACACAGGGGACACACTGGGAGACAAACAGGAGACACACCAGGAGACACACAGGAAGAAACACAGGAGGACACACTGGGAGACACAGGGTGACACACTGAGGACACACAGGAGGACACACTGGGAGACACACAGGAGGACACACTGAGAGACACATTGAGACACACTGGGAGACACACAGGTGGACACACAGGGAGACACACTGAGGACACACACACACACTGACACACTGGAGACACACAGAGGACACACTGGGAGAAACACAGGAACACTGGGAGACACAGGGTGACACACTGAGGACACACTGGGAGACACACACTGAGAGACACATTGAGGACACACTGGGAGACACACAGGAGGACACACAGGGAGACACACTGAGGACACACAGGGTGGCACACTGGAGGACACACTGGGAGACAAACAGGAGGACACACTGGAGGACATACAGGAAGAAACACAGGAGGACACACTGGGAGACACACAGGAGGACACACAGAGACACACAGGAGGACACTGAAACACAGGAGGACACAGACACAGGAGGACACACTGGGAGACACAGAGGACACATTGGGAGACACACACACTGGGAGACACAGGAGGACACACTGGGAGACACACACAGGAGGACACACAGGAGTACACTGGGAGACACACAGGAAGACACACAGGAAGAAACACACAGGAGGACACACTGGGAGACACACTGAGGACACACAGGGTGACACACTGGAGGACACACAGGAAGACACACAGGAGGACACACTGGGAGACACACTGGAGGACACACTGGGAGACACACAGTGATTCCTCCTTCTCTTGTGTCAGAAAGTTTTTAGCTGACACAAAAGGAGAGAAGGGAGTGAACATTGAGGAGTTCTTCCCTGATCTGCGTCTCTTCAGTCAGTCAGTCAGGTCTCTGATGAAGGACAAAGGAGACCTCGGTCATCCTGCTTTTATTGAAACAGAGGTCTTTCGGCTGAAGACATTTTTAACAAAAGTTGGACTCCAGCGAGAGAAGGAGGATAATGGATGAGTGTGTTTATTTTTCCTTTCTTTAGTTTGGTGAGTGTGTTTTTGTTTGTTTGCAGCTCTTTTTTAATCATGTGTGACATCAAACTGTCAGGACACAAAGAGAGCTGCACTTTTTAATTTGATCCAAACTAAACAACTGAATGTCACTTTTATTCAGGAGACACACAGCACCTCTGATAATGAGTGTGACTGGAGAAAGGAGTGGAATGGGGAGCTGGTTTTAAGTCACAGGGACAGTAACAGTGGGGGGGTCAGGATTCTCTTCTCCAGAGAATTCACACCTTTTAACTTCACTGTCGACGAGGTCGTTCCAGGCCGACTTTTAAAAGTAACTGCTGAGTTTGAGAAGATGAAACTGTTTTTTATAAATGTTTATGCTCCAGTTATTGCTCTGGAGAGACTGGTTTTTATAGAAACACTGAACCAAACACTTCACAAGTGTTGCAGTGAGGAGTTCTTGTTTTTAACTGCACAGAGAACCCTGTCTTAGACAGGAACCACGGGGAACCTCACACTGCTTCTAAAAACGCCATCAGTAAAATGATGGAAACCTTTGAGTTGTGTGATGTGTGGAGATGTTTCCACAGGAGCCAGCGTCAGTACACCTGGCTTCACTCTAGAGGTAACACACTGTCTTTAGCAAGACTTGATAGGTTTTACTGTTACGAGCATCATTTGAATGTTTTTAAGAGCAGTGTGATCAGCCCTGTCGGGTTCTCCAATCACTCCCTGGTGCAGTGTGTGGTTTTTATGAAGAATGTGAAATGTAGAAGTGCGTACTGGCACTTTAACACCACACTGTTGACCGATAATGGTTTTAAAGAGTCACTCAAATATTTTTGGTCAGACTAAGTCCGAGTACAGTTCTCTGCAGCAGTGGTGGGACGTGGGAAAGGTTCAGATCAAACAGCTTTGCTTGCAGTACACTCTCAGTGTCACTAGAGACATGACCAGGTCTATGAGAGATCTGGAGAGAGAAGTGGTGGAACTACAAAACCGAGCAGACTCCACAGGAGACCGAGAACATATTGAAGTTCTCAAACTCAAACGCTCAGCTCTGTCCGACCTGCTGGGTTCTCACGCCCATGGTGCCCTGGTTCGGTCATGTTTCCAGAACGTCGCTGAGATGGATGCTCCGGACCTCGCCTGGACAATGCTGCTGCTCTGGCCCAGTGTCTGGGGACCAGGTCAGTCACGGTGAGTGGTCTCCTGCTGAAAGACTGGAAACAGCAGCAGACTGACTCTGAACTGACTCTTTTAACGAACTATTGTGACGGCTCAGCTCAGCCTGATCCCACTGACTCTTTCCCCAACATAAACATCACTCCTGTTCTTGAAAGTGACTCTGGTTTTTATTTTGAAGTGAATGATTTTATTGATTATGGTTTGTGGAACATGACGGGGAGGACGATGTATTATTTGGTTTTAAAAGCATTACTGCAGAGCAAGCTCAGGGACAGAGTGGAGGCTTCTCCATGGTGCGGTGGCTGTAAATGCTTTTATCTCTGTTGTTAATCCAAATGTCACTGATTCATGTCCTTTCTGTTCACTCACTGTTTTTTACAGTGTGTTAGATTAAGTCCTCTGTTTCACTTTCTGTTTCAGGTTTTTTCTTTGTTTAATGAAACGTTTTCTCACTCTGTATTTATTCTCGGTTACAAATGTGACAGGAAAAAGAAAACTCACTGTCAGTTATCAAAGATGGCCGTCTACATAACCAGGAGAAGTAGAGTGGAGAACATTGTGGACGTGGATGCTGAAGACCAGACTGAAAACTGATTTGACTTTTTATCGATTAACAAATAATTTGGTGGATTTTTTGCAAGTGTGGGGGGAGAAGGGAGTTTTATGTTCTGTGAAAGATGATGATTTAGTTTTTTTCTCCTCCAGAGCCAAAAATGTAATGGATGCTCTGAAGCAAATAAAAGAGATTTAAAAATCAAAAATCTCTGTGTCTCATTCTCTCTCAGTGTCTCTCTCTCTGTGTCTCAGTACAGAGCACGTCCTCCTCATTGGTCACATTTCAAATGTTTATTGCTTGTTTCTTTTACAAAACAATGAAACTAAACTAAACTAAACACCATCATGAAGAATCCACCTGTTAACACACACAATGACTGACAGATAATCCTCGACTGTTAGTGTGATCACATTTATACCCGTGTGTGTTTATTACACATTCACATCATCTGAGTTTCCTTCATTTGAATAAGAAGAAAGCCACAAGGAGGCGTGTCCTCAATTTCCACTTCTGTCTCAGACTCTGGAGGCGTGTCCTTAATTTCCACTTCTGTCTCAGAGTCTGGAGGCATGTCCCTACTGTCCCATGTTCACCTCCGTCTCAGAGTCTGGAGGCGTGTCCCCAATCTCCACTTCTGTCTCACAGTCTGGAGGCGTGTCCCCACTGTCTCATGTCCACATTCTGTCTCAGAGTCTGGAGGCGTGTCCTCATGGTTCCATATCCACTTCCTGTCTCAGAGTCTGGAAGCGTGTCCCCACTGTCCCATGTCCACTTCTGTCTCAGAGTCTAGAGGCATGTCCTCATGGTTCTATGTCCACCTCTTGTCAAAAGGTGAGGACTGTGGCGGCCATGTTGAAACTTGTCAGTGGTTGGACGTCTCCGTCGCCTGTGCTGGTGACGCCTCTGTCTTGGTCAGGAGCACAGATGTGGGCGGAATTTGTGGTTTGATTGAGAGTGTTGATAGGAGGACACGTGGACCTTCACTGTAGCTGTGCTGCCGCGTCAGAGACACACCGCTGTTATTAGCCTTAGCTCCCCTGTTAGCGCCTGAGGGACCATTGTTGGTGTTGGTGTTGGGCACCCCCTGCAGGTTAAAGCTGTGGTGGCGCATCACAAAGCTTCCTCTTGGTTTTTCTGGAATCAGGAGTGGAGTGGAGGAGGTGGAGTTTTGAGGAGGCGGGTCCAGACATTTGGGGAGGCGGACCGCCGGCAGCAGGGAGGAGCTATAATGTCGAGCAGACTGATGATGGTGGTACTGTCCTGCACAAGAGGACGTGGTGAGGACCTTGATGCCGCCACTTCCAGACGCACTGACCTCGTGGATGTGTTTGAGCAGCTCATCCAGCGCCGACACGTCGTTAGCCGTCTGTGCGCAGTGATGATGCGAAATGGCCCCGCCTCCTATCCTGCCTCCTGCCCTGCCTGCCACTGCTTGCTCATTTTTCAAGGTCTTTTTCTCCTCAAGGACGTGCAGCAAGGAGACGCTGTTGTCTCTGACGCTGTTGTCTTTGAAGCTGTTGTCTCTGACGCTGTAGTCTCTGACACTTTGGTCTCCGACGCTGTGGTCTCCAACGCTGTAGTCTCTGACGCTGTAGTCTCTGACGCTGTAGTCTCTGACGCTGTAGTCTTTGAAGCTGTTGTTGTCTCCAACACTGTTGTCTCTCTGTGGTCTCTGACGCTGTTGTCTCTGACGCTGTTGTCTCCGACGCTGTTGTCTCTGATGCTGTTGTCTCTGACGCTGTGGTCTCTGACGCTGTTGTCTCTGACGCTGTTGTCTCCGACGCTGTTGTCTCTGATGCTGTTGTCTCTGACGCTGTGGTCTCTGACGCTGTTGTCTCTGACGCTGTAGTCTTTCTGATTGTTCACTGGCAGCTCAGAAGAGGAGTCAGGGGTTGAGTAGGGGGTGGAGTCAGGGCTACACTCACTTAATGTCAAGACAGACAGCTGACCATCCACCTGAGAAAAAGGCGAAACAGAGATAAAGAGGGAGTGGTGTTGGTATTCTGATTTATAATAAATCATACTGTTAATATGCTGCCTGGCCGAAAAAAGAAGTGGCCACTTTTTCACAGCAGCCGTTTATTGTTGGTTAATTGTTGGTTAATTGTTGGGTTATTGTTGGTTTATTGTTGGTTAATTGTTGGTTAATTGTTGGTTTATTGTTGGTCAATTGTTGGGTTATTGTTGGTTAATTGTTGGGTAATTGTTGGTTATTGTTGGTTTATTGTTGGGAAATTGTTGTTAGATTTATTGTTGGAGTTGGTTATTGTTGGTTAATTGTTGGGTTAGTATTAGATTTAATTGTGATTGAGTGTTGGTTAATTGTTGAGTTATTGTTGGTTAATTGTTGGTTTATTGTTTGTTATTATTGGTTTATTGTTAGTTTATTGTTGGTTAATTATTTGTTGGTTTTATTGTTGGTTTATTGATGATTGGTATTTGGGTTATTGTTAATTGTTGGTTAATTGTTTATTGTTGGTTAATTGGTTTATTGTATTGTTTATTGTTGAGGTTGTATTTGGTTTATTGTTGTTTTTGTTGGTTTAATTGTTGGTTTATTGTTGGGTTATTGTTGGGTTATTGTTGGGTTATTGTTAATTGTTGGTTAATTGTTGTTTATTGTTGGTTAATTGTTGGTTTATTGTTGTTTATTGTTGGTTAATTGTTGGTTTATTGTTGGTTTATTGTTGGTTAATTGTTGGGTTATTGTTGGGTTATTGTTGGGTTATTGTTAATTGTTGATTAATTGTTGGGTTATTGTTGTTAATTGTTGGTTAATTGTTGGCAGTCTTGACAGTTGTCAGGTCCAGGTTCAGCTACATTCTGAGCCCAAAGACTGAGGTCAGCTGACTTCCTGAATATACCGAATTAGCAGATTATTTCTTCCCTGATGGCATGGACATATCGAGTGGTTCAGGGAGCATGAGACATGAGTCCAGACCTGAACCC
This sequence comes from Solea senegalensis, assembly GCF_019176455.1. NCBI lineage: Eukaryota > Metazoa > Chordata > Actinopteri > Pleuronectiformes > Soleidae > Solea > Solea senegalensis. Next base: position 1,605,801 of record NC_058039.1, on the reverse strand, counting down.
CACTTGGAAGACTTTGACTTTGCCATCATCTACACAAGATCTTAATGCAACACTGGACGCAGATAAATCTTAGTTTTATGAGTGCTGTAATCAGACCAAACATTAGAGTGTGTGAGCTGGCAGTGAATAATGTGTAAACAATGATGCGTCAGCATGTTTTAACTGTGTAATCATGATAGACATGTTAGCTGTTAGCAGGAAGCTAAAAGCAGTGCTAGGTTAGGCTAACAAAGACACTGAACCTATAGTCATACCTGAGAGAGCCTGAGGTGGGCGCCGCCCAGCAGCAGGTCGTGACATGGTGGCGTGTGGGGGGTTGATGAGGCCTGACTGTTAGACATGAAAGAGCTGTATAGCCGTGGTGTGGACACGCCCACTTTGACCTGCTGGGGAAGAGGTCAAAGGTCAGTAAATAACCATCACTGAGCATTTTTTATCTGAAACTCTGCTGAATCATTTTTCACAGTGAGTGAGTGTGTGTGTCAGTGCATGAGTTCAAACCTGCTCAAACCTGTTCAAACCTGCTCAAACCTGTTCAAACAAGTTCAAACCTGTTCAAACCTGTTCAACCCTGTTCAAACCTGTTCAAACCTGCTCAGACCTGTTCAAACAAGTTCAAACAAGTTCAAACCTGTTCAAACCTGTTCAAACCAGCTCAAACCTGTTCAAACCTGTTCAAACAAGTTCAAACCTGTTCAAACTTGCTCAAACTTCCTCAAACCTGCTCAAGTGAAAACTTGCTCAAACATGTTTAAACCAGTTCGAAATGAGTCCAGTTGTCTATCTAGTGAAGATGACGATGACCTGCATGAATGAGAACTTTCACACATATGAACAAATAATTGATCCATTTGTTTTAAATGGGAAATAAACAGCAGCTTAACAATGAAAACTCTTTCTGGAAGATGTTTGTCATTTTTCCCGATGAGTAAAAACTGACTTCCTGTTTGGCAGCAGTGCATCGTGACATGATCACACACCTTTGGCGTTCCCTCGAGAAGTCCACTGAGTTTAGCGAGTGATCGTAACGAAAGACCGCGAGGCAGCGACGCCTCAGGTTCTTTTCCCAGCGCCGCTGCTCGCTGAGCGGCGCCACGGCTGCAGTAACATGACACCAAAAAACCCGACACCACCATGCCCAGGAAGAATGCCACCAGGATACAGGCGAGCAGGAACGTGTAGTGGACGTTAGCAGTGGCTCGCTGGTCCATGTCTGGAAGACAGAAAATGGTCCATACAGTTAATTAATAGGTTTAGATTTAAATATCCTTTATAATGTTTTGACAACTCAAGGTTTAAGGGTCAGAGGACGATTCATTACATGCTAGAAGTTAGCATGAGTGAGTGAGTGATGATCTCTGATCTCCCTCTTTTCTCCCATGAACCACTGCTGTGACCTGCTCAGGTTTCAGCACTGTAACCCCACCCCTGTCAGTGAGATGGTCAACCCTACCTCTGTCAGTGAGACAGTCAGTGAGACCGTCAACCCTCTGTCAGTGAGACAGTCAACCCTACCTCTGTCAGTGAGAGTCAGTGAGACAGTCAACTACACCCCTGTCAGTAAGACAGTCAACCCCACCTCTGTCAGTGGGACAGTCCAGTCAACCCTCTGTCAGTGGACAGTCAGCCCCACCTCTGTCAGTGGGACAGTCCCGGCCCTGTCGGTGAGACAGTCAACCCCACCTCTGTGGTAGGTCACTCAATGAGACAGTTAACCCCACCCCTGTCCAGTGAGACAGTCAACCCCATCTCTATCAGTGAGACAGTCAGTGAGCCAGTCAACCCCACCTCTGTCAGTGTGACAGTCAACCTCACCCCTGTCAGTGAGACAGTAAATTAGACAGTCAGTGAGGCGGTCAGTAAGACAGTCAGTTGGACCGTCAGTAAGACGGTCAGTGAGACAGTCAGTGAGATGGTCAGTTAGACAGTCAGTGAGACAGTCAGATGGTGTGAGATGGTCAGTGAGACGGTTAGTTAGACGGTCAGTGAGACGGTCAGTGAGACAGTCAGTGAGACGGTCAGTTAGACAGTCAGTGAGACAGTCAACCCTCTGTCAGTGAGACAGTTAACCCCACCCCTGTCAGTGAGATGGTCAACCCTTCCTCTGTCAATGAGACAGTGAGTGAGACTGTCAACCCTCTGTCAGTGAGACAGTCAACCCTACCTCTGTCAGTGAGAGACCGTCAACCCACTCTGTCAGTGAGACAGTCACCCCACCTCTGTCAGTGAGACAGTCAGCCCCCGTCAGTGAGACAGTCAACCCCACCTATGTCAGTGAGACAGTCAGTGAGACAGTCCTACCCTGTCAGTGAGACAGTCAATCCCAACCCCTGTCAGTGAGACAGTCAACCTCACCCCTGTCAGTGAGACGGTCAATTAGCCTGTCAGTGAGACAGTCAGTTAGATGGTCAGTGAGACGGTCAGTTAGATGGTCAGTGAGACGGTCAGTGAGGTGGTCAGTTGGACCGTCAGTAAGACGGTCAGTTGGACAGTCAGTGAGACGGTCAGTGAGACAGTCAACCCCACCTGTCGGTGAGACAGTCAGCCCCACCCCTGTCAGTGAGACAGTCAGCCTACCTCTGTCAGTGAGGAGTCGGTGGACCGTCAACCCCACCCCTGTCAGTGAGATGGTCGCCCTACCTCTTTATCAGTGGAGACAGTCAGTGAGACTGTCAACCCTCTGTCAGTGAGACAGTCAACCCCACCTCTGTCAGTGAGACAGTCAACCCCACCCCTGTCAGTGATGTTCAGATGTTCAGATCTGAGGATGATATAAAGACTTTTCCTCCACTCAGTGGATGGACTCTCAATAATGACTAAACTCATGGTTCCAAGAAGAGAAACCTGAGAGTTGATGTTTGGGGATCCAGTCCCCAGATTGAGATGCAGTACCTCACCTGTCCACTCATGGTGCTTTTCCCTCACTTCAAACACAGCGTGCTCTGTAAATATCCAACATAGAACTCACTTTCCCACAATCCTTCAGCTCAACATCATTTTCTTACCGTAGGTGGAGTCAGACCGTGATGTCGCCAAGATATCAGCTGGAAAAAAAATCAAACATTCATCTTAGTTCCTGTGTTTACAACCATCAGCTGCTACCATGGTTACCAAAGTTTATCTCACCATAGCAACCGTCCAGGTCAAACAACTGCTCGTCCTCAATGTCCTGCTCAAAGCCCGACCTGAGACAACACAGGAACTGATTAGACTCCTCCCCCGTGTCAGGATCCTTGGAATCAATTAGGCGTATCCACGGCAACCACAACGTAACTTCATTAATGACTTTTATTTCACATTATTATTATTACTTTACAGAAAAAGTAATAATAATAATGATGCCTTTCATTTAAGGGAACCTTGCCGTTCATGATTATTAAAAATAAATCAAAATACAGACGGGTGGGGGCGGGGTCAGAGGGAGAACAGCAAAAATAAAAAATAAAAATCTGATGATTGATGAGTCATTAATAATACTGATTACAAGACGAGAAGGCGGAGTCTCTAATGGACACTAACCATTCATCTTAATCATATCAGATTTATGATGTCAGTGGTGAGACAAAAGGAGGCAGGGCTTACTTTAAGCCCTGCGTGATGTCGGCACAACACCCGCTCCGCAGCCACACACAGTACGGGTCACGAGAGGTCAGACAGCTTCTGAGACAAAAAGACTTACAACATCAGAATTATGAAAGAGCGCCCCCTGCTGCTGAGACACAGGGGCTCAGCCTACATTACACACCAGGAGCTGCCACTCCTCTGCTGCCTCGTGTGGTCACTCTGTGTGACTTTTATTTTGGTGGGCAGAAGTCTTACTGTTTACAACCGCCATGATGAGAGCAGCGGCTGAGCGGAACTCTGAGGACACAGCTACTGAAGGCCACAAACAAGGCATGATGGTCTTTATCCAGCTCCAGACCCAGGACCACCCTGTCCTCCTGTCCCTGAACATTACACCTGCACACAGGAAGTAGATTAGTTTAAATAAACCAGTGTTAGCACATGGACCTCACGGTTAGTGTCTTACTTGGACAGACTGTAAACATGGACCTCGTGGTTAGTGTCTTACTTGGACGGGTTGTAAACATCGATGTCCTCCAGCAGTTTGGTTCCGATGCTATTGTTGAGATATGTGCTCACCAAGACTTTCAGGACTCGTCCGTCATCTGAGCCCAAGAACATCACCATGCGGTCTTTGAATGGGCCAGCAGAGACATCAACCACAATCTGGGTTAACTTGGACCTGGGAGGGACAAAGCAGAGTGGTAGTTAAAGTTAGTTTTTATTAATCCCCTTAGGGAAAGTATTCCTCTGCATTTTGACCCATCCTAGAATTAGGAGCAGTGGGCTGCCACACTGAGTGGCGCCCGGGGAGCATTGGGGGTTGGGTACCTTGCTCAGGGGTACGCCAGCCCTTTTTGGCCGGGTGGGGATTTGAACCGGCGACCCTCCGGTTACAAGTCAAGTTCCCTTTCCCCTTGGCCACAGGCTGCCTAGTGATTGATCAATCACTTGTAAATTTACCAAAGTCCACATGATGTGTGGCATGAAAGGTTTGACCCCACACCTGGTGGCTCTGCCCTCTGTGTTACCTGCTGGACGTCCTCATGAAGGACGGCCGCTCGTTCACAGACGGAACAGCTTTGTCCATCAGAGGATGCGACTTGATGAAGGTCAGTGTTTCATCTGGAAAGTGAACTGATGACATGTAGTCAGCAGCAGCGCCGTCACCTGCACACACACCTGGTCTACAAACACACACACAGTCCTGCATTGAACAATCTGGTCTCAGGTGATTCTGGCTGTAGATGGTGCTCTCACCTGGGTTGGGGAACCCTTTGGTCAGGTACTGGTGTCCAGGATGAGTCACTGGTTTGCTGCTCTTTAAACGTCCCACTGAAGATGTTCTCGATGTCGTCCATGAAGAAGAAGCAGACGGCGGAGCCAGGGATACTGAGGGGGTGGAGCCAGTTAGTCTGGGCTCACACATATGTGTCGGTGGATGTGGCTAAAGTCTGGTGCTAGAGGCATCTTTCACAAATGAGCAGCACGGAGTTGCTAATGTTGTCAGAAGCACATGTGCTACATTATTTGCATAATGTGATTTGATTGGCTGATGCTCAAGCACAGCAACAGACCCACAATGCATTTCAGCAACATGTTATATTATGTTATATTATTATATTAAAAGAGAAGCATTTAGCTCCTGTGTAGCTATCATAAAGCTAATGCTCAGTTATTCTAAGGAAACTCTCAGCCAACATGAAGCTAACACGAGGTTAACATACAGCTAACGCTCAGGTTATTCTAAGGAAATGCTCAGCTAACATGAAGCTAACGCTAAGGTGAGTGTTACCTGTTGTCTTGGGTGGTGAAGACTCCAGCAAGCGCCGGCCTCCCGTTCACCTGCAGCACGTTTGTCACAGACTGAAGGACATCGAAGTAAAAGAAAGAATCTCCAGGGACTGAACAGTTGAGACGAGCCTGAACACACACACACACACACACACACACGTGAACATGACTCTTCATTATAGCTGTTACCATGGAAACAAGACTGTAAGGTGACCTTGAGGTAGGATGTCCAATATCTCTCCAGAACTCGGGGCGAACCGCCGCTATCATTCTTACAAACGCGAGCAACTCGAGAAAAGACCACCTGAGAGAGGGCAAGGGTCAAAGGTGAGAGGGAGGGGTTTAACCCAGTCATGCAGGTGTGTTCAGGTGTAGTTTGTTACCTTTCCCAGGACGGTGAACTCCACTGCAATCTCTCTGAAGAAGAAGTAGACGAAGCTTCCATAGTCAATAGCATGAAGGAAGTGAGGTTCTGTGTCAGGAAAAAAGTGTGGGGTCAGGATGATGGGGGTGGAGACAAATTGTAACAAATTCATTGTTCACTGCATTGTTCTTTTAACCTCCTCCTAATGAATTACTACACCTCCCAGCATGCTTTGGGACAATTGGGACAAATGTGTGTCTGTGTGTGCGTGTCTGTGAGTGTGTATCTGTGGGCGTGCGTGCATGTGTGTCTCTGTGTGTTTGTCTGTGTGTGTGTGTCTGCGTGTCTGTGTGTGCGTGTGTATCTGTGTGTGTGTGCGTGTCTGTGTGTGTATGTGTGTCTGCGTGTCTGTGTGTGTATCTGTGTGTGTGTGTCAGTGTGTCTGCTAGAGATGGTCCGATACCATTTTTTCCCTCCCGATACCGATTCCGATACTTGTGCTGTGGGTATCGGCCGATACCGAGTACCGATACCGATACCAGTGTGTTATAAAAAAAAAAATATTATATTATATCAAATCTTTTACCGTATCAGTCACGGGTGTCAGACAGTGGAATAATCTGGATGAGGAGATGAAAAAATCAGCAAAACGGAGTGTAGTTAAAAAGAAGTATGTAGAGACGACCATTAATCGATACAGAATGACCCAGGAGGAAAGTATGACAAAGGTCAGAGACAGAAATCTGTAGACACTGTGTGGAGACGGCAGTGGAAGCAAATGTACCTAAACAACAGCTGACACACATGGAGTCTGATTGACTGTCTAGAGCTAGACTGCATCTCTGAGTGCTACCTGATGCTGAATCATGTTTTTGTCAAAATGTCATAAAAAAGAAAAATTATGTATTGTACGATGAAAATATGTATTCTGTGGGTAATGGGGGCGGGACTAGATAAGCTTTTGACCTCATTTCGTTTTTCAGCTTGTACGTTTGTTTTGACTCTGGTCCAAACACCACAGCACTGGCAGAGCTTCATGTTTCCATGACAACTGACCGGGAAAGGACGCGCGTGACATCATTTTTCCAGATTGCAAAAATGAGTCCCTGAAGTAACGCTAAAGTTTAAAAACAGAGGCGTACATACGCAGGACACAGGTACGCTGGTTAGTTGTCTCTCTGCTCTTTTCGTTTAATAAACGGGTCGCTCCAGTTTGACTGTAGGCGCGCTAACGGAGCTAACGCAGCTAACAACGGTAACGGAGCTAACTGGTAAATACTGCCAAACCACCGACATGATGAGCTAACGTTAGCTCCTTGTCTACAGGTGTCGGGTGATCAGTTCTTCTTCACACCTCTAAAACAGCACAACGCAACTGTTTCAAGAGCTGCGAAGAAAAAACGTGTCAGAGATAACGGAGCTCTAATAAATTACGTGGTATTGGATCGGTGCATGGACTCCAGTACTCGCCGATACCGATGCGCTCAGAGGCATTTCCGATACCGGTATCGGAATTGGAACAACTCTAGTGTCTGCTCACCTCGCAGCCACTTAGAGTCGTACTTGAACGTCCTGAGGACTGGATGATTGTCTCCCAGACTTCGGTAGAAGACTGCATCGCTGGCCAGGAAGTCTGTGGTGGTGGCGGAGTAGAAGTCCCCGCCTGACAAGAAACATGTAACGTGTTGATTGATGTGTAATTGTAACATTCTGTAGTCACAGCTCCACCTTAAGGATGTAAAGTGTAACTGACCTGTGAACAGTCCAATGTTGGACTGATGTGACTCGAAGGGACATCGAGCCTGACCGATGAGGTCGTCGCCGAGCTGCTCCAATGAGGTCATCTGAGGTCAAAGGTCACATACAAGGTTAAAAAATTAATGTGTGTGTGTGTGTGCGTGCGTGTGTCTGTGTGTGTGTTTACCTGGTAGTCCCTGCAGGTGGGGTTAAAAGCGTTGGTCCCACAAGTGAAAAGTGTTTCATCGTTTCTGGGAACCAGAACTTTGATGTAGTTGTAGCATTCGTCCTGAAATGTAAACAAAGGTTTAAAGTAGAATGAACTAATCCAGGATTAATCTGCTCCAATTAAACTGCTCTAATCCAGGCTGAGAATGATTAAATATGTCAGTCTGGTACGGAAACTGCTCCGTCACAGAGTGTAAGGCACTACAGAGGGTGGTCAAAACCGCACAGCGCATTACAAGGACTCCACTTCCTGCCATTGAGGACTTTCAGAGGAAACACTGTCTGCGTCGCACTCACAACATCCTCAAAGACTCCTCCCACCCTGCCCATAGACTGTTTATCCCCTTGCCCTCTGGCAGACGCCTCAGAAGCCTCTGGGACAGAACCAGCTGACTGAAGAACAGCTTTTTCCCCAGAGCTGACTGACTTCGCAACTCTGCCCCCCGATCTTTGTATTCTGCCTCCCTTCCGATCTCTGCCCACCGAAGAATGTCTTTTCTTGTTTATTTAATTATTTATTATGTAGAATGTTCATACCACCTCAAAAAGCTATCAACCTTTAAAATATGTCCATAATCTGTAAAATATTCTGTAAATTAGCATTAATCCATAGAACATCCCACTAATCCACCCATCCATATATACCCAACAATTGAATAATACAGTATATACATATTCTTGCACTTTCTGCTTGTTGCACTTTTACATTACATGTCATTTAGGAGACGCTTTTATACAAAGCGACTTACAAGGGAATTGAGTACAATCAGCCAGGGGTGGAGTTGAACGAGCAACCATGATGTCTTTTGCACACAGGGTACTGGTCTTAACCACTGAGCCACTACACCCCCACTTCTGGTGAGATGCAAACCTCATTTCGTTACCCGAAACTTGTATTTAAATAATGACAATAAAGTTGAATCTCATCTCATGAATCACGTATGAATTATGGGTGAATCAGGTGTGAATCACATGTGAATCAGGTGTGAATCACATGTGAATCACGTATGAGTCATGTGTGAATTGTTTGTGAATCACGTATGAATTGTGTGTGAATCAGGTGTGAATAGTGTATACACCGTGTGTGAATCATGTGTAAATAGTGTATGCACCGTGTGTGAATCAGGTGTGAATAATGTATGCACTGCGTGTGAGTCATGTGTAAACAGTGTATGCATTGTGTGTGCACCGTGTGTGAATCAGGTGTGAATCACTTAAACTCACACTGTTCTTTCCTCTCACTTTACATTTGCTCACGTCTTCAGATTTCCATGTCATCGTCTGAAACACACACACGAACATAATTATCATCACTTTACTTTCATCAACTCTGTGAACATGTTTTTAACAAGTCATGGTGTGATGTCACTAACCAGCTGAGGAACGATGACATTATCCAGTGCCGCTGCTGTGGTCGTCAGATTCACTGCGAACACGTGATCTCTGAAAAAAGAGAGTTCCCACAATCCTTCACTACAGAGAGAGAGTCTGCGTGAGTGCGTGTCTGCGTGTGTGTGCGTGCGTGAACCTCGCAGCGATGAACAGCACATGGTTGATGCGCATCATGGTCTGGAAGTCAAGGCCGAGGCGCTGAGTGTCGTTGTCATGGAGACCATGAAAACCTGAAAAGTGATATGAGTCTGAAGACACATGAGGGTCAGTAAACGCATCATAAGCATCTGTCCACAATGTAGCATGACAGTGATGATGTCATCATCACTGTCATGGTTCAAGACTGTACTCACACTGAGAGGAGACTATGCTGATTGGCTCCAGGTCTTTGGGGAAGGGCGTGGTCAAGGCCTCAGACAGGAAATGGACAGTGAATACAAGTAGTAGCATAAGTGGTGGCCACTGTTGCCGTGGTAACAGCCAATCAACGAAGACCATTTTTTTCATAGGGTTGTGATGGTATCAGAGGGTCATGGTGGAGGTCGACTATGAGGTCACACACAGATGTGAGGGTCAATGCAAGTTCACACCGAAAAGTTTCCTTGTGATGACATCACAAACTTTGCCAAAGTAAAGATGTGATTAAAGTTTGTCCCATGCAAAGTTTGTCTCACACAAAGTTTGTCCCACGCAGTTTGTCCCACAAAGTTCGTCCCACACAAAGTTCGTCCCACACAAAGTTTGTCTCACGCAAAGTTGGTCCCATGCAAGTTAGGTCTCCCCGAAAAGTTTGTCCCACAAAAGTTTGTCCCATTGTCTCACACAAATTTGTCCCACACAAAGTTTGTCTCACACAAAATTTGTCCCACACAAAGTTTGTCCCATATGCAAAGTTCGTCCCACGCAAAGTTTGTCCCACACAAAGTTTGTCTCACGCAAAGTTTCACACAGCATCACTCAACCTAACCTTAACTAGTTAATGACTAACCTGAACCTAACCACAATTCAAATCTCTAAACTTAACCAGTTCCTCAGAAATGAGGTTCTGTTTAATAAGGTTTTGGTCTCATGGGGACCAGGTTTTGGTCTCATGGGGACCAGGTTTTGGTCTCATGAGGACAACTGGTCCTGACAAGGACAGTGATTATAACAGACAACACACACACACACACACACACACTCATGATAGGGTGGAAGTCAGGAGGTTTTAGGGGGATTTAGAACAAAGACCCATGGACAGACCCCGTCCCCTCACTCACACACACACACATACATACAGGAGATTAACCTGAAGATTCAAAGCTGACACAAAAGGAAAACCTGAATCCTCTGAGGTACAACTTTAAAACCAGTGCTAAACTAGTACCAGTACACCAGTGTAACACCAGTACTATCTAGTAACCTAGTTCCAGGTTGTGTTCCAACATTTTACTTAAATGCAGTGAAAAAACATATTTACTGTGAGCATCAGTTTGAAGAGGCTACATTATTACAGCATAAAAACTAGAACTACTCAAAATCCAAGGTCCAAGATCAAGGTCCAAGATCCAAGATTCAAGATCAAGATCAAGATCAAGATCCAAGACCAAGGTCCAAGGTCCAAGGTCCAGGATCCAGGATCCAAGATCAGAACACTTTTTTGTGTATTTAGTTTTTGAGGTCTTGATGAAACTCAAAGCTGCTTAACACTACATTCACACACTGGATCTCCTGCAGTTTCTCTGGGAACCAGTTACTTTAACCAGTAACTATAACTAATTACTTTTTTAGTAACATGTCCAAGACTGTCCAGCACCATTCAACACCGTCCAACACCGTCCAACACCGCCCAATACCGCCCAACACCATCCAACACTGTCCACACCCAGCATGGACTGTTCACACTTCTGTGTTCTCTGACCTGAGAGTTCTCAGGTCAGAGAACACAGAAGGACATTAAGACTAAAGTTCTTTCCCACTGTCAAACAGCTGACAGTTTACAATCATGGTCTACCTCCTACCTCATCTATGTCACCTAGCACATTTATGTCATCTATCTCATTTATGTAATCTACCTCACCTTTGTCATATCTTCTACCTCAGTTATGTAATCCTCCTTAACTATGTTGTATCATCTACCTCACCTATGTCATATCATCTACATCGTCTATGTCATATCTTTTACCTCATTTATGTAATCTACCTCATCTATGCCATATCATCTACCTCATTTATGTAATCTACCTCATCTATGTCTTATCATCTACCTCATGTATGTCACATCATCTACCTCATACATGTCATATCGTCTATCTCATACATGTCATATCATTTACCTCATATATGGCATATCATCTACCTCATATATGACATATCATCTACCTCATCTATGTCATATCATCTATCTCATATATGTCATATCATCTATCTCATGTATGTCATATCATCGACCTCATACATGTCATAGTATCTATCTCATACATGTCATATCATCTATCTCATATATGTCATATCATCTATCTCATATATGTCATATCATCTACCTCATACATGTCATATCATCTATCTCATCTATGTCATATCATCTACCTCGTGTGTTTGAATATTGAATGAAGTTTACGTTTTTTGGATCAAATGATTCCAATGACAGATCAATCATTCACAATTAGTTTAAATCAGTTCAAACATTAATGTTTAAAAATTAAGTCTTAAAGTGACACAGACACACACACGCACACAGAAACAAACACGCACACATACATTAACACACACATACACACCTCTGGCTCCACGGACACCGGGTTGAGGACATGGGACAGGCATGCAAAGTTTGTCCCATGCAAAGTTTGTCCCACACAAAGTTTGTCTCACACAAAATTTGTCCCACACAAAGTTTGTCCCACACAAAGTTTGTCCCACGCAAAGTTTGTCCCACACAAAGTTTGTCCCACGCATAGCTTGTCCCACGCAAAGTTTCACACAGCATCACTCAACCTAACCTTAACTAGTTAATGACAAACCTGAACCAAACCACAACTCAAATCTCTAAACTTAACCAGTTCCTCAGAAATGCGGTTCTGTCTAATAAGGTTTTGGTCTCATGGGGACCAGGTTTTGGTCTCATGGGGACCAGGTTTTGGTCTCATGAGGACCCGGTTTTGGTCTCATGAGGACCCGGTCTTGGTCTCATGAGGACAACTGGTCCTCACAAGGACAGTGATTATAACACACAACACACACACACACTCATGATGGGGTGGAAGTCAGGAGGTTTTAGGAGGATTTAAAACAAAGACCCACAGACAGACCCCGCCCCCTCACTCACACACACACACACACACACCCATACAGGAGATTAACCCCTTCAGCCTTAATGTCTCAGAAATTAGGTCACACGTAGAGAAACAGACTGAAGGTTCAAAGCTGACACAAAATGAAAACCTGAATCCTCTGAGGTACAACTTTAAAACCAGTGCTAAACTAGTACCAGTACACCAGTGTAACACCAGTACTATCTAGTAACCTAGTACCAGGTTATGTTCCAACATTTTACTTCACTTTTATAAATGCAGCGAAAAAACATATTTACTGTGAGCATCAGTTTGAAGAGGCTACATTATTACAGCGTAAAAACTAGAAAACTACTCAAAATCCAAGATCAAGGTTTAAGATCCAAGATTCAAGATCCAAGATCAAGATCAAAGATGAAGGTCCAAGGTCTAAGATCTAAGATCTAAAATCCAAGATCCAAGATCCAAGGTCCAGGATCCAAGATAAAGAACATGTATGTATTTAGTTTTTGAGGTAAGTAACATGTCCAACACCGTCCAGCACCGTCCAGCACCATCCAACACCGTCCAACACCGTCCAACACTGTCCACACCCAGAACGGACTGTTCACACTTCTAACTCTCAGGTCAGAGAACACAGAAGGACATTTAGACTAAAGTTCTTTCCCACTGTCAAACAGCTGACAGTTTACAATCATGGTCTACCTCCTACCTCATCTATATCACCTAGTACATTTATGTCATCTATCTCATTTATGTAATCTACCTCATCTATGTCATATCTTCTACCTGATCTATGTCCTCTCATCTTCCTCATCTATGTCATCTACCTCACATATGTCACATCATTTACCTCATCAATGTCATCTACCTCACCTATGTCATATCTTCTACCTCATCTATGTCACATAATCTACATCATCTGTGCAACCCTACCTCATCTGTCACCTAATCTACATCATCTATGTCATACCATCTACCTCATACATGTCATATCATCGACCTCATACATGTCATATCATCTATCTCATCTACGTCATACCATCTACCTCATATATGGCATATCATCTACCTCATCTATGTCATACCATCTACCATATATATGTCATATCATCTACCTCATCTATGTCATATCATCTACCTCAGCTATGTCATATCATCTACCTCATCTATGTCATATAATCTACCTCATCTATGTCATATCATCTTCCTCATCTATGTCATCTACCTCACATATGTCATATATTCTACCTCATCTATGTCACATCATCTACCTCATCTTTGTCATATCTTCTACCTGATCTATGTCCTCTCATCTAGCTCACATAGGTCATATATTCTACCACATGTATGTAATATACCCCATCTATGTCATATCATCAACCTCATATATGTCATATCATCGACCTCATACATGTCATATCATCTATCTCATATATGTCATATCATCTATCTCATGTATGTCATATCATCTACCTCATCTATGTCATATCATCAACCTCATATATGTCATATCATCGACCTCATACATGTCATATCATCTATCTCATATATGTCATATCATCTATCTCATATATGTCATATCATCGACCTCATATATGTCATATCATCTATCTCATACATGTCATATCACCTACCTCATATATGTCATATCATCGACCTCATACATGTCATATCATCTATCTCATACATGTCATATCATCTATCTCATATATGTCATATCATCTACCTCATATATGTCATATCATCAACCTCATATATGTCATATCATCGACCTCATACATGTCATATCATCTATCTCATATATGTCATATCATCTATCTCATGTATGTCATATCATCTACCTCATCTATGTCATATCATCAACCTCATATATGTCATATCATCGACCTCATACATGTCATATCATCTATCTCATATATGTCATATCATCTATCTCATGTATGTCATATCATGGACCTCATACATGTCATAGTATCTATCTCATACATGTCATATCATCTATCTCATATATGTCATATCATCGACCTCATATATGTCATATCATCTATCTCATACATGTCATATCATCTACCTCATATATGTCATATCATATCATGTCATATCATCTATCTCATACATGTCATATCATCTATCTCATATATGTCATATCATCTACCTCATATATGTCATATCATCTACCTCATATATGTCATATCATCGACCTCACATGTCATATCATCTATCTCATACATGTCATATCATCTACCTCATACATGTCATATCATCTATCTCATACATGTCATATCATCTACCTCATATATGTCATATCATCGACCTCATACATGTCATATCATCTATCTCATACATGTCATATCATCTATCTCATATATGTCATATCATCTACCTCATACATGTCATATCATCTATCTCATACATGTCATATCATCTATATATGTCATATCATCGACCTCATACATGTCATATCATCTATCTCATACATGTCATATCATCTATCTCATATATGTCATATCATCATGATCTACCTCATACATGTCATATCATCTATCTCATACATGTCATATCATCTATCTCATACATGTCATATCATCTATCTCATATATGTCATATCATCTACCTCATGTGTTTGAATATTGAATCAAGTTTACGTTTTTTGGATCAAATCATTCCAATGACAAATCGATCATCACATAATTAGTTTAAATCACTTCACACATCAATGTTTAAAAATGAAGTCTTATGTCTTCATTTTGTGACACAGACACACACACGCACACACACACGGACACACGGACAGCAACACACGCACACAGAAACAAACACGCACACAGAAATAAACACGCACACATACATTAACACACACATACACACCTCTAGTTCCACGGACACCGGGTTGAGGACAGGGGACAGGCCGATGCTCGCGGCTCTGTCTCGTGCTGTGTCTCGGTCGCTCACAAACACATTGATAATCCACCGTCAACACTGAACGAAACGGAATCGGACCGGCGGGAAAAATCCTGGTTAAAAATCCACCGTGAGGAGCCGGCGACACGGACACAGGCGGGGACAGGCGGGGACATTAGAGTCCTCCGTAACGACACAATGAAGCTGAGCCCGCTGCAGACCACGCCCTCTTTATTAGCATAATATAGCCCAACAGCCAATCACAGGGCGAGGGCCCTGCCCTCTTTAATTTAAAGTCGCTGATATGATTTTTTTTATTCACATAAAATTCAAATAAAAATGTGTAAATCTATTATAAACAACATTTACATTTCATCATTAAACATTATTTAATGTTTAAAAATTATTATTATATTAGATTAAAATATTTTCTACATGAATAACACATATTTATGAAAATGATATAATGATATAAATCATTTATATATAAAAGTGTGTGTTTCTTTTAAAAAAGACAAGAGGACACAGAGACTCTGAGACACTGAAGTGAAATACCAGTGAACATGGTTTTCAGCAGCTGTCTCTAAATCCACCAGACTCCTCTGTGGGTCTCTTTGTGTCTCTTTATGTGTCTGTGTGTTTCTATGTGTCTCTTTATGTCTTTTCGTGTCTCTGTGTGTGTCTCTGTCTCTCTATGTGTCTCTTTATGTCTTTTTGTGTCTCTTTGTGTCTCTTTATGTTTCTGTGTGTCTCTATGTGTCTCTGTGTGTCTCTTTATGTCTCTGTGTGTCTCTGTGTATCTCTATGTGTCTCTGTGTGTCTCTTTGTATCTCTTTATGTTTCTGTGTGTCTCTATGTGTCTCTGTGTGTCTCTTTTGTCTCTGTGTCTCTTTATGTCTGTGTGTCTCTTTGTGTCTCTTTGTGTCTCATTATGTCTCTGTGTGCCTACTTGTGTCTCTTTATGTCTCTTTGTGTCTTTGTGACACACAGGGTGACACATTGGAGGACACACAGGAAAACACACAGGAAGACACACTGGAAGACACACAGGGTGACACACTGGAGGACACACTGGGTGACACAATGGGTGACACAGGAGGACACACACACAGGAGGACACACAGGTGACACACACACTGGGTGACACACTGGAGGACACACAGGGAGACACACAGGAGGACACACTGGGAGACACACTGGAGGACACACTGGGAGACACACTGGAGGACACACTGGGAGACACACAGGAGGACACACTGGGAGACACACTGGGAGACACACAGGAGGACATACTGGGAGACACACAGGAGGACACACTGGAGACACACACACTGGGAGACACACTGGGAGACACACAGGAGGACATACTGGGAGACACACAGGAGTACACACTGGGAGACACACACACTGGGAGACACACAGGGACACACTGGGAGACACACAGGAAGACACACAGGGGTACACACTGGGAGACACACAGGAGGACACACAGGGGAGACACACAGGGAAGAAACACAGGAGGACACACTGGGAGACACACTGGAGGACACACAGGGTGACACACTGGACACACAGGAAGACACACAGGAGGACACACTGGGAGACACACTGGAGGACATACTGGGAGACACACAGTGATTCCTCCTTCTCTTGTGTCAGAAAGTTTTTAGCTGACACAAAAGGAGAGAAGGGAGTGAACATTGAGGAGTTCTTCCCTGATCTGCGTCTCTTCAGTCAGTCAGTCAGGTCTCTGATGAAGGACAAAGGAGACCTCGGTCATCCTGCTTTTATTGAAACAGAGGTCTTTCGGCTGAAGACATTTTTAACAAAAGTTGGACTCCAGCGAGAGAAGGAGGATAATGGATGAGTGTGTTTATTTTTCCTTTCTTTAGTTTGGTGAGTGTGTTTTTGTTTGTTTGCAGCTCTTTTTTAATCATGTGTGACATCAAACTGTCAGGACACAAAGAGAGCTGCACTTTTTAATTTGATCCAAACTAAACAACTGAATGTCACTTTTATTCAGGAGACACACAGCACCTCTGATAATGAGTGTGACTGGAGAAAGGAGTGGAATGGGGAGCTGGTTTTAAGTCACAGGGACAGTAACAGTGGGGGGGTCAGGATTCTCTTCTCCAGAGAATTCACACCTTTTAACTTCACTGTCGACGAGGTCGTTCCAGGCCGACTTTTAAAAGTAACTGCTGAGTTTGAGAAGATGAAACTGTTTTTTATAAATGTTTATGCTCCAGTTATTGCTCTGGAGAGACTGGTTTTTATAGAAACACTGAACCAAACACTTCACAAGTGTTGCAGTGAGGAGTTCTTGTTTTTAACTGCACAGAGAACCCTGTCTTAGACAGGAACCACGGGGAACCTCACACTGCTTCTAAAAACGCCATCAGTAAAATGATGGAAACCTTTGAGTTGTGTGATGTGTGGAGATGTTTCCACAGGAGCCAGCGTCAGTACACCTGGCTTCACTCTAGAGGTAACACACTGTCTTTAGCAAGACTTGATAGGTTTTACTGTTACGAGCATCATTTGAATGTTTTTAAGAGCAGTGTGATCAGCCCTGTCGGGTTCTCCAATCACTCCCTGGTGCAGTGTGTGGTTTTTATGAAGAATGTGAAATGTAGAAGTGCGTACTGGCACTTTAACACCACACTGTTGACCGATAATGGTTTTAAAGAGTCACTCAAATATTTTTGGTCAGACTAAGTCCGAGTACAGTTCTCTGCAGCAGTGGTGGGACGTGGGAAAGGTTCAGATCAAACAGCTTTGCTTGCAGTACACTCTCAGTGTCACTAGAGACATGACCAGGTCTATGAGAGATCTGGAGAGAGAAGTGGTGGAACTACAAAACCGAGCAGACTCCACAGGAGACCGAGAACATATTGAAGTTCTCAAACTCAAACGCTCAGCTCTGTCCGACCTGCTGGGTTCTCACGCCCATGGTGCCCTGGTTCGGTCACGTTTCCAGAACGTCGCTGAGATGGATGCTCCTTCCCATTTTTTCTTTGGGTTGGAGCGGAAGAGTGGACAGAAGAGACTCATGCACTCGCTGAGGTCTGACAGTGGACTACTACTGCAGGAGGACGCAGACATTTGGCAGAGTGCTGTGGGTTTTTATCACAATCTGTACACAGCAGGGCTTCGGGAGGAACCAGAGGTGGCACTGTCATTCCTCGAAGGGCTGCCACAAGTGACCGAGGACTACAGAGAGGGTTTCGAGGCACAACTTTCCGCCCCGGAGCTACAGGAGGCGCTACAGACTCTGCAGAGCGGGAAGGCTCCCAGCATAGACGGTCTCCCTGCGGAGTTTTAGGATCTTCTGTGTGTCCTGCAGGACAGTCTGAGCAAGGGACGGCTGCCTCTGAGCTGCAGGAGGGCTGTCCTCACCCTCCTCCCAAAGAAAGGAGACCTGCAGGAGCTTAAGAACTGGCGTCCAGTGTCTCTGCTGTGCACCGACTACAAACTGCTCTCTAAGGTGCTGGCCATGAGACTCAGGAAGGTGATGCACCAGGTCATTCATGTGGACCAGACCTACTGTGTGCCCTGCAGGTTGATATCTGACAACATTACTCTAATTCGGGACATTTTGGACCTCTCCAGTTCATTACGCTCAGAGTTTGCTGCAGGCTTTTGGCTTCAGCTCAGGTTTCATAGCTAAGATCAGGGTCTTGTACAGTGACATTGAGTGTGCTGAAAGTCAATGGTAGACTAAGCCCTCCTTTTAAGGTTCAGAGAGGTGTTAGACAGGGCTGCTCAATGTTGGGCATGCTCTACGCTCTGGCCCTTTTCTCCAGAAGCTGAGGTCTTGTCTGTCTGGTCTGGTCTGTCCTTTCCTGGCTGTGAGGGCTGTTTCAAATTGTCAGCATACGCTGATGACATCTTTCTGTCTGTGAGGACTCAGGATGACATCGATAGTCTCACCCAAACTGCCGCTGACTTCGGGAAACTCTCCTCCGCGAGAATTAACTGGGAGAAAAGTGAAACTGTGGCAGTGGGGGCGGGGCTAGAGCAGAAGCTGGTTTTACCCGTGGGCTTAGTGTGGAGAAGGGGAGGACTTAAGTATCTTGGTGTCCATCTTGGAGATGCAGCTTCCACCTCCCAGAACTGGGACCTTTTTATTGAACAAGTGGAAGGTCGTCTTAAGAGGTGGAGATGGATTTTACTCAAGATGTCCTTCATAGGAGAGGCTGCTGTCCAGAGTACAGGCCGCTCTGGTGGACTTCTTCTGGGACCATCTGCACTAGGTCCCCCAGAGCGTCCTCTTTCTCCCCAAAGAGGAGGGGGGCCACAGACTCGTACATCTGGCCAGCTCTCTTTTCTGTCTCCAGTGACTCCAGTGACACGGTTCCTCTGCATTGCAGGACTGTCCCTACTCCAGAAACTGCGCAATGCCAGGGTCCTGACCTTGGGCCGTGTGGTTCAGGAGTGCTGACCTCGCCTAGACAATGCTGCTGCTCTGGCCCAGTGTTTGGGGACCAGGTCAGTCAGGGTGAGTGGTCTCCTGCTAAAAGACTGGAAACAGCAGCTGACTGACTCTGAACTGACTCTTTTAACAAACTATTGTGACGGCTCAGCTCAGCCTGATCCCACTGACTCTTTCCCCAACATGAACATCACTCCTGTTCTTGAAAGTGACTCTGGTTTTATATTTTGAAGTGAATGATTTTATTGATTATGGTTCCTCATGCATCCCAACTCTGCCACAGACACCTTCCTCTCTACTCTGTCCTCCTCTCTTGACTCTCTCTGTCCTCTTACTTCCCGGCGGGTTCGTAAGTCCTCCCCAGCCCCGTGGTTGTCGGACTCAGTGCGTGCTGAGAGAGCCACGATACGGGCAGCAGAAAGAAAATGGAGGAAATCAAAACACCCTGATGACCTGCTTTCCTATCACTCTCTTCTCTCCACCTTCACTGCCTCTATCTCTGCAGCCAAACAATCTTTCTATCAGACTAAAATTCAACAACTTTTCTCTATCTTCTCTAACCTCCTTGATCCCCCCTCCTCCTTCCTCCCTTCTACCAATTCACTTTGTCAACTACTTCACAAAAAAGGTAGATGACATTCGCTCTTCTTTCTCAACCCCACCTCCTGATCTCACCACTCTACCAACCACACATTCAGCTCCTTCTCTATCCTCTTTCTCCCCTCTATATCAGGATCAAGTTCTTTCCCTAATAACCTCTGCCCGTCCCACCTCCTGCCCCCTTGACCCTATCTCCTCTCACCTTCTTCAGTCAATTGCTTCTGATCTTCTTCCTTTCCTCACCCACCTCATTAACACATCTCTATCATCTGGCTGCTTTCCGGACTCTCTTAAAGAGGCCAGAGTGACCCCCCTCCTTAAAAAACCCACCCTTGACCCGTCTTAAGTAAATAACTACAGACCTGTCTCTCTTCTTCCTTTTCTCTCCAAAACTCTGGAGCGCGCTATCTTTAATCAACTCTCCTCCTACCTTCACCGGAACAACCTTCTTGATCCTCTTCAGTCTGGTTTTAAAGCAGGTCACTCGACCGAAACTGCACTTCTTGCTGTCACTGAGCAACTCCACACTGCCAGGGCTGCCTCTCTCTCCTCTGTGCTCATCCTCTTGGACCTTTCTGCAGCGTTTGACACAGTTAACCACCAGATCCTTACTTCCTCCCTTCAAGAACTAGGTGTCTCAGGCTCTGCACTTACCCTACTCTGGTCCTATCTTCAAAACCGAACATACAGAGTAACCTGGAGAGGATCTGTGTCGGAACCCTGTCCTCTAGCTACTGGGGTCCCTCAGGGTTCTGTCTTGGGCCCTCTCCTCTTTTCTCTATACACCAACTCTCTTGGTTCGATTATTCGCTCTCATGGTTTTTCCTATCACAGCTACGCCGATGACACCCAACTCATTCTCTCTTTTCCCAGCTCCAACACACAGGTAGCAGAACGGATCACCGCTTGTCTGACTGACATTTCTCAGTGGATGTCTGACCATCACCTGAAACTCAATCTCGACAAGACTGAATTTCTTTTTCTCCCAGGAAAGGGCTCTCCCACCACAGATCTAACCATCACCCTCGACAACTCTGTGGTAACTCCTTCTCACACCGCAAGGAACCTGGGTGTGACACTTGACGACCATCTCTCCCTCACTGCCAACATTGCTGCAACAGCTAGATCTTGCAGATACATGTTGCACAACATCCGAAGGATTCGGCCTCTTCTAACCCAGAAGGCGGCACAGGTTCTGGTCCTGGCTCTCGTCATCTCACGCTTGGATTACTGCAACTCCCTCCTGGCTGGTCTTCCTGCATGCGCCATACGACCTCTGCAACTCATCCAGAATGCAGCAGCTCGACTGGTCTTCAACTTACCAAAATTCTCCCACACTACACCCCTCCTCCGCTCCCTTCACTGGCTTCCTGTAGCTGCTCGCATCCGCTTCAAGACTCTAGTGCTTGCGTTCCATGCTACAAACGGATCCGGTCCAGCCCACATCCAGGACATGATCAAAACCTACACCCCAGCCCGCCCACTCCGTTCTGCATCGACAAACCGGCTCGCTGCCCCCTCACTGAGAGGATCGCAGAGGCACTCGCAGAACTCGAGACTGTTCACTGTCCTCGCTCCTAAATGGTGGAACGATCTCCCCATCGACATCCGGACAGCTGAAAGCCTCCACATCTTCCGACGCCAACTAAAAACACATTTCTTCCGACTCTACCTCGACTAAGACGACAAAAAAAAAAAAACTTGTACATCGCACTTATGACTAGCACTTCATAGTTTGTTCTACTTGAAGCTCTTACTTACTTCTAGCTCTTATATGTACCCAAATGTTTAAATGCACTTTTGTAAGTCGCTTTGGATAAAAGCGTCTGCTAAATGACATGTAATGTAATGTAATGGTTTGTGGAACATGACGGGGAGGACGATGTATTACTTGGTTTTAAAAGCATTACTGCAGAGCAAGCTCAGGGACAGTGGACACTGCTTGGAGGACTCACCTGTCCCTCACAACAGGTCAGAAGCCTGAGTGGAAGGCTCTGTATAAGCCACCGCTAACTAAGAAAGCTGGAGACCCACAGTGGAGGCTTCTCCATGGTGCGGTGGCTGTAAATGCTTTTATCTCTGTTGTTAATCCAAATGTCACTGATTCATGTCCTTTCTGCCTTTGGATTAAGGACTTCCTGTCAGATCGTCCTCAGTCAGTCAGACTTGGTCCACACCTCTCCAGCACCATCACACTCAGCACCAGCTCCCCACAAGGATGTGTATTGAGCCCCCTCCTCTTCACTCTCTACACACACGACTGCTCCCCGACCCGAGTTTGCGGATGATACCACCGTAGTCGGGCTCATTTCAGATGGTGACGAGTCTGACTACAGAGATGAGGTCAACAGACTAACAGCGTGGTGTTCAGTTAATAACCTCAAACTGAACACCACTAAAACAAAAGAAATAATACTGGACTTCAGAAAGGGCAGAGCGGCCCCGACCCCACTGCACATAAATGGGGACTTAGTGGAAAGAGTCCACTCCATCAGGTTTCTGGGCGTGCAGATATCTGAAGACCTCTCCTGGACTGTCAACACCACGGCGGTGGTAAAGAAGGTCCAGCAGCGTCTCCACTTCCTTAGAGTGCTCAGGAGAAACAACCTGGAGGAGAGGCTGCTTGTAACCTTCTACAACGCCACCATTGAGAGCATCCTGACGTACTGCATTACAGCGTGGTTCGCAGGGTGCTCTGCAACAGACAGGAGAGCGCTACAGAGGATTATAAACACAGCCCAGAGGATCACGGGGTGCTCTCTGCCTAACCTGGAGACTATTGCCAGCTCTCGCTACCGAAGCAGAGCTGGAAACATCATCAAGGACTCCTTCCACCCAGCTAACCACCTGATCCACCTGTTACCCTCGGGCAGGCGGTACAGATCCCACAGAACCAGGACTAACAGGCTCAGGGATAGCTTCTTTCCCAGAGCCATCACAGAACTAAATAAATAAACAAAAGCATAAACATTCATAGGGTAACACCACTGGAAAGTGCAATAACTGATGCTTCAGTCACTTTGTTTACACAAACACAGGACAATCACTTCTCTCTTTTAAAGTGCCTTCTTTATTCTGTTTTTACACCGGTCTTGCTGCTATATTTGGTTATCTCATGTTAATTTATACATAGTCATAGTTTTCTGGAAAAATTTAAACACTTCTTATTCTTATTTTATTGTTAATATTCTATTTTCTCTTTTAAAATTGTTATTTATATATTTGTATTTTGCACCAAGGGAGTGGCACCCAAATTTCGTTGTCCACAAAATAACGACAATAAAGGCTATTCTGATTCTGATTCTGTTCACTCACTGTTTTTTACAGTGTGTCAGATTAAGTTCTCTGTTTCACTTTCTGTTTCAGGTTTTTTCTTTGTTTAATGAAACGTTTTCTCACTGTTTTTATTCTCGGTTACAAATATGACAGGAAAAAGAAAACTCACTGTCAGTTATCAAAGATGGCCGTCTACATAACCAGGAGAAGTAGAGTGGAGAACAGTGTGGACGTGGATGCTGAAGACCAGACTGAAAACTGATTTTACTTTTTATCTATTAACAAATAATTCGGTGGATTTTTTGCAAGTGTGGGGGGAGAAGGGAGTTTTATGTTCTGTGAAAGATGATGATTTAGTTTTCGGTCAAATCCTGAGTTTTTTTCTCCTCCAGAGCCAAAAATGTAATGGATAACATGCTCTGAGTCTTTAAAAAAAAAAAATCTCTTTGTGTCTCTGTGTGTCTCTTTGTGTCTCTTTGTGTCTCTTTGTGTCTGTGTGTGCCTCTTTGTGTCTCTGTGTGCCTCTTTGTGTCTCTGTGTGTCTCTTTGTGTCTCTGTCACGCACGCGTGCACATGCATGCACACACACACACACACACAAAAAGTTAGTGTAACGACAGCAGGGGGCGCTCCTCCATCTTTGTCCTCCTCTGTCTTTGTCTTCCTTCGTCTTTGTCTTCCTTTGTCTTTGTCCTCCTTCATCTTTGTCCTCTTTCATCTTTGTCCTCCTTCATCTTGGTCTTCCTTTGTCTTCGTCCTCCTTCATCTTTATCCTCCTTTGATTTCGTCCTCTTTCGTCTTTGTCCTCCTTCATCTTTGTCCTCCTTTGTCTCCCTCACTCTGACCCTCAGAACAATGTCTGTTGATAATCCTTCAAAGGGACTTGTTTTGTCCCTGCTCTTGATTGTTTGTCCTCAAGCTGCTGTTTAAACAAACTGTTTGTCTTCCATGAAGAGGACATTAAACCTGAGGTCAGTCACTCAGCTGTGTTACCTGCAATGCACCAGGGTCACTGGACTGACTTTGAAATGTGACAGAGTGACAGAAATGGACAGAGAGAAGTGTCTTCTGTTCTTTTTGTCCACTGTAAAGAGACTAAATGTCTTTGTTTGTCCATGATGTCAACACTTAAATATTTTTTCTTTGTCACAAACAAAAAAGTTTATTTTTTTCTCTGTCAGCAGACTTCCTGCTCTGACTGTAGACTTCCTGCACTGACTTCCTGCTCTAACTGGAGACTTCCTGCTCTGACTGTAGACTTCCTGCACTGACTTCCTGCTCTAACTGGAGACTTCCTGCTCTGACTGTAGACTTCCTGCACTGACTGTAGACTTCCTGCTCTGACTGTAGACTTCCTGCACTGACTGTAGACTTCCTGCTCTGACTGGAGACTTCCTGCTCTGACTGGACTGCTCTGACTGTAGACTTCCTGCACTGACTTCCTGCTCTGACTGTAGACTTCCTGCTTTGACTGTAGACTTCCTGCTCTGACTTCTGGCTCTGACTGTAGCCTTCCTGCTCTGACTGTAGACTTCCTGCTTTGGCTGTAGACTTCCTGCTCTGACTTCTCTGACTGTAGCTCTGACTGTAGACTTCCTGCTGTCACTGTAGACTTCCTGCTCTGACTTCTGGCTCTGACTGTAGACTTCCTGCTCTGATTGTAGACTTCCTGCTGTCACTGTAGACTTTATGCTCTGACTCTGCACCTTTGATATCTCCACACAGAACCACAGGGAATGATCTGCCTGAATGACTTCACTCAGGCCCAGGTGTTACAGGGGCTGGGCCGCGGTGTGGACGTCCAACGCTTCAGCTCTGACTCCAACTACAAGAAGGAGACCATCCTTTAGATGACATCACCATGGCTTCCAGTTCCACTGTGAGGAACCTTGAAGTTACTTTTGACCAGGAAATGTCTTTTGATTCACACATAAAACTCATTTCCAGAACAGCCTTCTTCCACCTGCGGAACATTATGAAAATTAGAAACATTCTGTCTTTACAGGATGCTGAAAAACTAGTTCATGCTTTTGTTAATCTAGATTAGATTACTGTAACTCCTTATTATCAGGATGTTCTAACAAGTCTGTTGGAATCCTTCAGTTCATTCAAAATGCTGCAGCACGAGTTCTGACAGGAACTAGAAAGAGAGACCATATAACCCCAGTGTTAGCTTCTCTACACTGGCTCCACCCACAGTTTAGAACTCAATTTAAAATCCCCCTCCTCACGTACAAAGCACTTAATGGTCACGCCCCTTCATACCTGAAAGACCTAGTCTTATCCTATCACCCTAATAGACCACTTAGGTCACAAAATACAGGTTTACTTGTGGTTCCCAGAGTCTGTAAGAGCAGAATGGGAGGCAGAGCCTTCAGTTACCAGGCTCCTCCTCTCCTGTGGAACCAGCTCCCAATGATAGTTTGTGAGGCGGAGCCTCTCTCTGTGTTTAAAGTTAAACTTAAAACTTTCCTTTTTGATAAAGCTTATAGTTAGAGCTGGTTCAGGGAAACCTGGACCAGCTCTTAGTTATTCAATTCAATTCAATTCAATTCAATTCAATTCAATTCAATTCAATTCAATTTTATTTGTATAGCACCAAATCATAACATACATTATCTCAGGTCTGTACATAGACAACATCAAGAAGAGCAGAGAAACACAACAGTTCACACAATGAGCAAACACTAGGCATCAGTGGAGAGAAAAAACTCCCTCTTAACAGAAGAAGAAATCTCTGACAGAACCAGGCTCAGAGATGTGCGGTCATCTGCCTCGACCGGTTGGGGTGAAAGGAAAATGGGGGACAGTGGAGAGGTGGGGGACAGAAAATGGGGGGAGAGAAAGGACAAGAGGGAGATGAGGGAGAGACAGAAGAGAGAGAGGGAGACCAGCAGCAGATACACAACAACTGTATCAGGTTACAAGTTTATACAGTTACTGATATCGACTTTTTAATTACAAAATAATAATAATGGTGACGATGAGCGTAGCCTTGGAAACTGGATCTTGATCCTGCAACCTGCATGATGAGAATACAGAGAGAGAGAGAGGGAAGGAAGGAAAGACACAAACTAGGGAGAGAAAGAGACAAGGTTAATGACATATAAAAAGTCATAATCAAATGCTGAGTGTGAGAGAGTGAATGTGCGTGTACCACAGGAAAATCCCCCAGCAGTTTAGTTCTATAGCAGCATAACTAAGAGATGGTTTAGGTTTCCCTGAACCAGCTCTAACTATAAGCTTTATCAAAAAGGAAAGTTTTAAGTTTAACTTTAAATACAGAGAGTTATGCAGTTATGCTGCTATAGAACTAAACTGCTGGGGGATTTTCCTGTGGTACACGCACATTCACTCTCTCACACTCAGGATATGATTATGACTTTTTATATGTCATTAACCTTGTCTCTTTCTCTCCCTAGTTTGTGTCTTTCCTTCCTTCCCTCTCTCTCACTCTGTATTCTCATCATGCAGGTTGCAGGATCAAGATCCAGTTTTCGAGGCTACGCTTATCGTCACCATTATTATTATTAGCCTTCCTGTTCTGACTGTAGACTTCCTGCTATGACTGTAGCCTTCCTGTTCTGACTGGTCTTTCTGTTCTCACTGTAGACTTCCTGCTCTGAAGATACACGTCCTGCTGTGACTGTAGACTTCCTGTTCTGACTGATGACTTCCTGCTCTGACGATAGACCTCCTGCTCTGACTGTAGACTTCCTGTTATGACTGTAGACTTCCTGTTCTGACTGTCGACTTCCTGTTCTGACTGCAGACTTCCTGTTCTCACTGCAGACTTCTTGCTTTGATGATAGACTTCCTGCTGTGACTGTAGTCTTCCTGCTCTCTCTGTAGACTTCCTGTTCTGACTGTCGACTTCCTGTTCTCACTGCAGACTTCCTGCTCTGACTATAGACTTCCTGCTGTGACTGTAGACTTCCTGCTGTGACTGTAGACCTCCTGTTCTGACTGTAGACTTCCTGCTATGACTGCAGACTTCCTGCTCTGATGATAGACTTCCTGCTTTGACTGTAGTCTTCCTGCTCTGTCTGTCGACTTCCTCTTCTGACTGTCGACTTCCTGTTCTCACTGCAGACTTCCTTCTCTGACTATAGACTTCCTGCTGTGACTGTAGACTTTCTGCTATGACTGTAGACTTCCTGTTGACTGACTTCTGACTGTCCTGCTATGACTGTAGACTTCCTGTTCTGACTGTAGACTTCCTGTTCTGACTGTAGACTTCCTGTTCTGACTGTAAACTTCCTGCTATGACTGTAGACTTCCTGTTCTGACTGTAGACTTCCTGTTCTGACTGTAGACTACCTGCTATGACTGTAGACTTCCTGTTCTGACTGTAGACTTCCTGCTCTGACTGTAGACTTCCTGTTCTGACTGTAAACTTCCTGCTATGACTGTAGACTTCCTGTTCTGACTGTTAACATCCTGCTATGACTGTAGACTTGACTGTTAACATCCTGCTATGACTGTAGACTTCCTGCTATGACTGTAGCCTTCCTGTTCTGACTGTAGACTTCCTGACTGTTCCTGTTCCTGACTGTCTTCCTGCTGACTGTAGACTTCTCCTGTTCTGACTGTAGACTTCCTGTTCTGACTGACTTCTGACTGAAGACTTCCTGTTCTGACTGAGACTTCCTGTTCTGACTGTAGACTTCCTGTTGACTGAAGACACTGTAAACTTCCTGCTATGACTGTAGACTTCCTGTTCTGACTGTAGACTTCCTGTTCTGACTGTGACTACCTATGACTGTAGACTTCCTGTTCTCACTGCAGACTTCCTGCTGTGACTATAGACTTCCTGCTGTGACTGTAGACTTCCTGCTCTGACTGTAAACTTCCTGCTATGACTGTAGACATCCTGTTCTGACTGTAAACTTCCTGCTATGACTGTAGACTTCCTGTTCTGACTGTAGACTTCCTGATCTGACTGTAGACTTCCTGTTCTGACTGAAGACTTCCTGCTCTGACTATAGACTTCTTGCTGTGACTGTACACTTCCTGCTCTGACTGTAGACTTCCTGTTCTGACTGTAAACTTCCTGCTATGATGACTTCCTGTTCTGACTGTAGACTTCCTGTTCTGACTGTAGACTACCTGCTATGACTGTAGACTTCCTGTTCTGACTGTCCTGTTCTGACTGTTCCTGTTCTGACTGTAAACTTCCTGCTATGACTGTAGACTTCCTGTTCTGACTGTTAACATCCTGCTATGACTGTAGACTTCCTGTTCTGACTGTAGACTTCCTGTTCTGACTGTAGACTTCCTGCTATGACTGTAGCCTTCCTGTTCTGACTGTAGACTTCCTGCCATGACTGTAGCCTTCCTGTTCTGACTGGTCTTTCTGTTCTCACTGTAGACTTCCTGCTCTGACGATAGACTTCCTGCTGTGACTGTAGACTTCCTGTTCTGACTGATGACTTCCTGCTCTGATACACCTCCTGCTCTGACTGTAGGTTATGACTCCTGTTCTGACTGAAGACTTCCTGCTCTGACGATAGACTTCCTGTTCTGACTGAAGACTTCCTGCTCTGACGATAGACCTCCTGCTCTGACTGTAGACTTCCTGTTATGACTGTAGACTTCCTGTTCTGACTGAAGACTTCCTGCTCTGACGATAGACTTCCTGTTCTGACTCAAGACTTCCTGCTCTGACAATAGACTTCCTGTTCTGACTGTAGACTTCCTGATATGACTGTAGACTTCCTTTTCTGACTGTTGACTTCCTGTTCTGACTGCAGACCTCCTGCCCTGACTATAGACTTCCTGCTGTGACTGTAGACTTCCTGCTATGACTGTAGACTTCCTGATTGTCGTCAGGAGCTTGTTGATGATCCAGTTGCATCTAAAGTCAGACATGGATGTTGGCTCTTTAAAGGTCAAAGGTCAGATGTGATTGACGGAGCAAACACTGACTGAAAGACAAACTTAGCAGATGTTGAAGGTCAACTTTTGAACTTTGAGCTGTTGCTTAATGCTAGGGGCTGTGGTCTTGTGTGTGGACAGGGGGCGTGGTCTGGAAAGCATATAAAGTTCGAGCATCTCTGTGAAGCTCAGTGCTGGTTTCTTCTTCACGTCCTCGTCATGAACCCCAGATTCGTCTCTCACTTCCTGTTCGTGGCTTTGTTTGTCAGCTGCTCGGCACTGACGCATGAGGAATGTCAACCGCTACTGACGCCCGTGTCTCTGCACGGCCACGCCACGGTAACCACTCTGCTGAGGTCAGCTGATGTGTGTCATCAGCATATTTATTTATTCAATCATGTTTTTACTGAGTGAAGTTTCGGGACAAGTATACAAGTATACACAAGTATACAAATATACACAATACAAGTATACTTATGTATACAAGTGTGTGTGTGTGTTTGTGTTTGTGTTTGTGTGCGGGTATTACTAATGTTGTGGGGACCTAAAACTGTTTACACAGTCACTTTATGGGGACTTGTCTTCCTTGTCGGGACAAAAATCAAGTCCACACAACGTAAATGACTACATTTTAAGGTGAAGATATGTTTTAAGGTTAGGTTGAGGTCAGGGTTAGGATTAGGATTAGGCCACTAGTAATTGTGATTAAGGTAAGAGTAA
The DNA here is from genome assembly GCF_019176455.1 of Solea senegalensis. NCBI lineage: Eukaryota > Metazoa > Chordata > Actinopteri > Pleuronectiformes > Soleidae > Solea > Solea senegalensis. The sequence continues at coordinate 1,575,641 of NC_058039.1, read as the reverse complement.
GTCTCCAGGAAATGAATGAGTCAATGCAATGTCCCCTCAAGTCATGAATGTCCAACATGTGTGTGTGCATGTGTTTGCATGTGTGTGTGTGTGTGTGTGTGTGTGTGTAGTTGTTGGGCAGGTTGAACACACTCGTCGGTTACTCTGATGATAAACTGTTTGTGGAGATCCTAAAGAAGACAGAGAGCTCGTGGCTGAACATCACCTCCTCGACCTCTGACACCAACATGCTGGAGATGTTTGAGGAGAACAACATGTGAGTCATGTGACTATGAGCGCCCCCTGCTGCCAGTGAACATGTGTGAAAAACTGATTATATCCACTTAATTAAAGAATTGTGTAATAAAATCTGCATCATATGATCATGTCTTTATCTCATTGTGAGACAGACAACAGGAAACTGAAGTGTGTGTGTGCGCGTGTCTTTTATCAGCTGACTCTGTGTTTCCTCAGAAATGGAAAATGTTTCAGCGCACAGAACAACCTCACCATCGATGGAAACACAGTGACGGCCCATTGTGAGTGATGAAGATGGTGATGATGGTGATGTGATGATGATGATGATGATGATGATGATGATAAGGATGATGATGATGATGCTGATGGTTATGATGATGATTGTGATGATGATGATGATGAAGATAATGATAATGATGATGATGGTGAAGATGATGATGATTGTGATGATGAAGATGGTGATGATGATGATGATGATGATGAAGAATATGTTGGTGATGAAGATGAAGATGATGGTGATGATGATGATGATGATTGTGATGATGATGATGACTGTGATGATATTGATGATGATGAATATGAGGGTGGTGATGATGATGATGATGAAGATGATGGTGATGAAGATGATAATGATGATGATGACGAATCACCATCATCATCATCATAACCTGATGGTTATGATGATGATGATGATGATTGTGATGATGAGGTTATGATCATCATCATCATAACCTGATGGTTATGATGATGATGATGATGATTGTGATGATGAAGATAATGATAATGATGATGATGGTGAAGATGATGATGATGAAGATGGTGATGTGATGATGATGATGAAGAATATGATAGTGATGAATATGATGATGAAGATGAAGATGAAGATGAAGATGAAGATGAAGATGAAGATGATGGTGATGATGATGATGATGATGACTGTGATGATATTGATGATGGTGATGATGAATATGATGGTGGTGATGATGATGATGATGAAGATGATGGTGATGAAGATGAAGATGATGAAGATGATGATGATGATGATGATGATGATGATGATGATGATGAAGATGATGTCTCTGTCCTCAGATGCTAACATCACCACACTGTTCCATGTGTTGCCAAGCAGCGACAGCGTTGTCGCCTTCAGCGCTAACTCCACCATCACTGGAGACATCGACGTCCTCCTGAACTTCTTTAACATCACTACCACTACTAAACAGGAAGAGGGTGCCATCCACTCTCTTTATCTGATGGGTAGGAAACACAAAACTTGACTGGAGACACTTTTTGTCACACAATTTAACTCCACTCAATTTTTTCAGGACGAGAGACAACAGCAGCAAACGACTCAGACTTGGAACATTTCAAAAAACAAGCAAAGTGTCTCGGCTTCGACCATGAACCTGTCTTCATCTACGACTCTAACAAAGGTGTGGACAGTGTTTGTGTCCTCCATGTTTGACTGTGTCCTCCATGTTTGACTGTGTGTCCTCCATGTTTTACAGTGTCCTCCATGGTTGACATTGCGTGTCCTCCATGTTTGACAGTGTGTGTCCTCCATGTTTGACTGTGTCCTCCATGTTGGACAATGTGTCCTCCATGTTTGACAGTGTCCTCCATGTTTGACTGTGTGTGCCGTCCATGTTTGACGTTGTGTGTCGTCCATGTTTGACGGTGTCCTCCATGTTATACTGTGTCCTCCATGTTTGACAGGGTCCTCCATGTTTGACTGTGTGTGCCGTCCATGTTTGACATTGTGTGTCCATGTTTGACAGTGTCCTCCATGTTTGACAGTGTCCTCCATGTTTGACAGTGTGTCCTCCATGTTTGACAGTGTCCTCCATGTTATACTGTGTCCTCCATGTTTGACAGTGTCCTTGCTGATGAGGTGTTTTTCTTGTCCAAGGTTTCTGTGCAAAGGACAAGGTTGTCTCCATTGTCTTTTGAAGTGTCATGTGACCTGTGGGGGCTTGTGATGGAGGGGGTGGCGCCGACTGCAGTGATGTCACCTGACCACTCTGATGATTGACAAATGAAAATAAAATGAAAATATCAATGAGTCTCAACTGTTATGATATTTTATTTTTGAACTATATAACTATACACCAGTGTTATCTCTCTCTCTCTATATATTTATACTATATAACTATACACCAGTTTTATCTCTCTCTATATATATTTATACTATATAACTATACACCAGTGTTATCTCTCTCTATATATATATATTTATACTATATAACTATACACCAGTGTTATCTCTCTCTCTATATATATTTATACTATATAACTATACACCAGTGTTATCTCTCTCTATATATATATTTATACTATAACTATACACCAGTGTTATTTCTCTCTATATATATATTTATACTATATAACTATACACCAGTGTTATTTCTCTCTCTCTATATATATTTATACTATATAAATATACACCAGTGTTATCTCTCTCTATATACATATTTACGCTATATAACTATACACCAGTGTTATCTCTCTCTCTATATATATTTATACTATATAACTATACACCAGTGTTATTTCTCTCTCTATATATATTTATACTATATAACTATACACCAGTTTTATCTCTCTCTATATATATTTATACTATATAACTATACACCAGTGTTATCTCTCTCTATATATATATTTATACTATATAACTATACACCAGTGTTATCTCTCTCTATATATATTTATACTATATAACTATACACCAGTGTTATCTCTCTCTATATATATATTTATACTATATAGATATACACCAGTGTTATCTCTCTCTATATACATATTTATATATACTATACCAGTGTTATATTTATCTCTCTATATATCTCTCTCTATATATATTTATACTATATAACTATACACCAGCGTTATCTCTCTCTATAAATATATTTACGCTATATAACTATACACCAGTGTTATCTCTCTCTCCATATATATTTATACTATATAACTATACTCCAGTGTTATCTCTCTCCATATATATATATATTTATACTATATAACTATACAAAAAAAATTATTATATCCACTTAATCAAAGAATTGTGTAATAAAATATTTCAGCGCACAGAACAACCTCACCATCGATGGAAACACAGTGACGGCCCATTGTGAGTGATGAAGATGGTGCTGACGATGGTGATGTGATGATGATGCTGATGCTGATGCTGATGCTGATGCTGATGCTGATGATGATGATGATGCTGATGCTGATGATGGTTATGATGATGATGATGATTGTGATGATGATGAAGATAATGATAATGATGATGATGATGATGGTGAAGATGATGATGATGATGATGATGATGATGATGATGATGATGATGATAATGAAGATGGTGATGTGATGATGATGATGAAGAATATGATGGTAATGATGATGAAGATGATGGTGATGGTGATGGTGATGATGATAACGGTGATGATATTGATTATGTGTGTGTCCTCCATGTTTGTCTGTGTCCTCCATGTTGGACAGTGTGTCCTCCATGTTTGACAGTGTCCTCCATGTTTGACTGTGTGTGCCGTCCATGTTTGGCGTGTGTGTCCATGTTTGACTGTGTCCTCCATGTTTGACAGTGTGTGTCCTCCATGTTTGACTGTGTCCTCCATGTTTGACTGTGTCCATGTTTGGGTGTCCTCCATGTTTGACAGTGTGTGTCCTCCATGTTTGACTGTGTCCTCCATGTTTGACGTTGTGTGTCTTCCATGTTTGACAGGGTCCTCCATGTTTGACTGTGTGTGCCGTCCATGTTTGACATTGTGTGTCCTCCATGTTTGACAGTATTTATACTATATAACTATACACCTGTGTTATCTCTCTCTCTCTCTCTATATATATTCATACTATATAACTATACACCTGTGTTATCTCTCTCTCTATATATATATTTATACTATATAACTATACACCAGTGTTTCTCTCTCTATATATATATATTTATACTATATAACTATACACCAGTGTTATCTCTCTCTATATATATATATATTTATACTGTATAACTATACACCAGTGTTATCTCTCTCTATATATATATATTCATACTACATGACTTAACACCTGTGTTATCTCTCTCTCTATATATTTATACTATATAACTATACACCAGTGTTATCTCTCTCTCTCTATATATATATATTGATACTACATAACTTTACACCTGTGTTATCTCTCTCTATATATATTTATACTATATAACTATACACCAGTGTTATCTCTCTCTCTCTATATATTTATTTATACTATATAACTATACACCATTGTTATCTCACTCTCTATGTATATTTATACTATATAACTATACACCAGTGTTATCTCTCTTTATATATATATATGTTTATACTATAACTATACACCTGTGTTATCTCTCTCTCTATATATATGTATACTATATAACTATACACCAGTGTTATCTCTCTCTTTATATATGTTTATACTATATAACTATACACCTGTGTTATCTCTAGCAGCTTAGGGCATTTTATTAGAAACCCATGATAATCCAGAGTTGAGACCAGGACACAGAGTTGCAGTCTTTCATGCTTCTCTGTGCTTCTTTTCGAGCAGTCACCTATTAAAAACCCCATAGAGACTGTGTCTGTCCCTCGACCTACTAAAGTAAAAACTAAAGTAAAAACTAAAGTAAATAAAGTAAATAAATCAATAACAAACAGAAGAGGAGTTAGACATTCTAACTTAATAAAGATTAATACCAACAATAAAATAGAGTCAAATAATACCACTTTTAAATGTGGACTATTAAATATAAGGTCTCTCTCCTCAAAATCTTTTCTAATAAATTATCTAATTTCTGACAATTGTATTGATTTATTCTGTGTAACTGAAACTTGGTTACATGAAGACGATTACGTCAGTCTAAATGAATCAACTCCACCCACTCATGCTAATACCCATATTCCTAGAAGCTCAGGCCGAGGAGGAGGAGTAGCAGCCATTTTTAATACTAGATTATTAATCAATCCCAAACCCAAACTAGGATATTCATCGTTCGAAAGCCTTATTCTTAATCTATCTTATCCTAGTTGTAAATCACAGAAACCAATGATGATAGTCACAGTTTATCATCCACCTGCACCTTATTCAGAGTTCCTATCAGAGTTCTCTGAGTTCTTATCTGAGTTGGTGCTTAAAACAGATCAAATCATAACTGTAGGGGATTTCAACATCCATGTAGATGTTGACCGTGATAGTCTTAGCTGCGCATTTAACTCGCTGTTGGAATCAATAGGTTTTATTCAACACGTTAATGAACCAACTCATTGCCTTAATCACACCCTCGACCTTGTTTTAACTTATGGTATTGATATTGATAACTTAAACATAGTTCCTCAAAACCCTCTCCTTACTGATCATCATTTACTCACATTTGGGACTGACTCATCTTCTAGCACAAGAGCTTTAGAAGCACCAGGTGCACAGTTAGACAGTTTCTCCACTATAGATCTCCCTGAGTTAACATCATTAGTTTCATCATCTAAGCCATCAACCTGTCAGTTAGATCCTATCCCCACCAAACTGTTTAAAGATGTGTTTCCTTTAATTAACAGCTCTATATTAACTCAAATTAATCTATCCTTATTAACTGGATATGTGCCCCAAACGTTTAAAGTAGCAGTCATTAAACCCCTTCTAAAAAAAAGCGATATCTAATCTTCCCTTTGTTTCTAAAATCTTAGAAAAGGCAGTTGCTAATCAATGATGTGAATATCTGCGCATTAATGGCCTGTTTGAAGATTTTCAGTCAGGTTTTAGATTAAACCATAGCACAGAAACAGCACTAGTTAAAGTTAGTAACTCAGATAATGGTCTAGTTTCTTTACTTGTCCTGTTAGATCTTAGTGCTGCATTTGACACCATTGATCATGATATTCTACTGCAGAGATTGGAGCAGACTCTTGGTATCTTGGTATACTGCTTATATCCAAGTATATCCTTGCATACTTTGATATTGAGAAACGGCCAAGCAGTGAATCCCATCTACCCTCCCAACAGCAGGTGGCAGCAGAGCTCCACCCTGTGACGTCTGATCGGTGAAGCGAGAAAAAAAGAAAAACTCTGTTGTGTCGTCACTTCCTGTTGCAGTTAAAGATGGAGTTTGGAGTGAAGATGAGTCTGTGGGAAGATGGACCGAGGCCCGGTCAGCTTTATTCTCTGTTCCCCGGCGGCAGTAGCAGCAGCGGACCAGTCCCCGCCTGTGCTCCGATCAGACACACACTGTGAGTGAACCCGAACCAGCACCGCGGTTCTGTGTGACTTTAACCCGAACATGTCGCGGTTTGTGCTGTATCATCCCACTGAGGCTAAGCTAGCGGAGGCTAAGCTAACTGGGGCTTAAATATTTTAATTTAGAACAAAATCTTCTGGATTAAAATAATTTAATTAGTGATGAAAATCAAAGTTAAGTCGTGAACATGAAGCTGTAAGTGTGCAGACTAGCTGTTAGCCAGCTACATGTGAATCCAAACACTTTAATTTTGAAGATTTTGTCTAAATGTAATCTCTGTTTTAAAACATGACGTGGAATTAAATTCAGAACAGAAATGAGAAGCGAAACAGTATTAGCAACAGAAAAGAGACAGTGAGTGTTTAATAAAGAGAAAACGGCACATTCAAGTTATTGTGATAAGGAAGAATGAGACAGAATGAATGACTTTCACTTTCAACATGAGCTCCTTCTGTTAGAGGTTTGTGGAAACAGACTCCACCAATTCATGCTTACGAAGCAAAAATAATAATAAATTAATAAATAAATCCTCAGGTGATTTAGTGAAGACACGTTTAGAGTTAATAATCAGCAGATTATATTGATATGAATCAGAAAGTTAATTTAAGTACTTGTGTTCTAATAGTCTCTTTGTCTGCCTGCCTGTCCTTCTCTCTCTGCGTTTCTGTCCTCTCTGTCTCTCTGTGTGTCTGTCCTCTCTGTGTGTCTGTCCTGTCTCTCTGCGTGTCTGTCCTCTCTGTCTCTGTGTGCAGGACACCAATGGTGACGGGGACGTCGGTCCTCGGGGTGAAGTTTAGCGGTGGTGTGATCATTGCTGCAGACATGTTGGGCTCGTATGGTTCTCTGGCTCGCTTTAGGAACATCTCTCGCCTCATGAAGGTGACACTCGTCATTGCAATCATCTGGACATCAGCTGACCTGTGACCATGTGACTGAGTGTGTTTGTGTTTCAGGTGAACAACAGCACCATCCTGGGAGCTTCAGGAGACTATGCTGACTACCAGCACCTGAAACATGTCATCCAACAGATGGTGTAAGAATCAAACACACACACACACACACACACATACATGAACCCGCTGCTGCTTCGTCACTGATCACTTGTTTTCTCTCTCTCTCTGTCTGTCTGTGTGTGTGTGTGTGTGTGTGTCTGTGTCTGTGTGTCTGTGTCTGTGTGTGTGTGTCAGGATTGATGAGGAGTTGCTAGGTGACGGTCACAGCTACAGTCCAAAGGCCCTGCACTCATGGTTGACCAGAGTGATGTATAACCGCCGCAGCAGAATGAACCCACTGTGGAACACTGTGGTCATCGGAGGCTTCTACAACGGAGAGGGGTGAGAGACCATGAGCACATGATCAGTCACATGTCGGCCATCTTTGCTACTGTGTCCTTTCATGTCAAACATAAACTGTTGATTGAGCCAATTCTGTCACATTGTTTGCTTAATGTTGTTGAGTGTTTTGTCCTCACTAAAGTCAACTATATTAGATTAAGGATGAATATTCATGCGTCAAAGGTTAAATCTATGATCTCATGAACAGATCAGAGGGTGCATGCCCCTCATCGCTGTTGTCTCTTCTCTGAAGATTTCATTATTTGAACAACCATAGCAAACGCTCTTCACTTATACCATGAAACTGTAGAAACGCTTTGTTCTATTACCACTAAATCTGACGCCATACTTTGTTTTCTAGTTTCCTCGGGTATGTGGACAAACTGGGCGTGGCCTATGAGGCTCCCACAGTGGCCACTGGTTTTGGAGCGTACCTGGCTCAGGTGAGAGACGCCTCCTGTTTCACTCTGGACTTTTGAAAACAATGTTTCCAATGATGCCAAACGTATGCAAGGAGCTGCGTATTCACTTCTTGTGTGTGTGTGTGTGTGTGTGTGTGCGCGCGCAGCCTCTGATGAGAGAGGTGGTGGAGAACAAGGTGGAGATCAGCCAGCAGGAGGCACTGGACCTGGTGGAGCGCTGTCTCAAAGTACTCTACTACAGAGACGCTCGCTCCTACAACAGGGTGAGTTCATCATCAGTAGGTGTGGTCATCATCAGTAGGTGTGACAGCACCTAGCAGTAGACAGCATGTTTTGCTACAGCAGGCCTCCAGGGGGAGATCTTCCTTATCTCTCCTTTGATGGAAATTCAACAAAGCCAATGTAACTTGTTGAAACCTTTAATCTCAGTGACATCTGTTTTTGTCCATTTGTTGAAACGAGACGAATGAGTGATGTCATGTTTATTTCAGCATGAGATCGCCATAGTAACAGAAAAGGGCGTGGAGATTATCGGCCCGCTGTCATCTGAAACCAACTGGGACATTGCTCGCATGGTCAGGTGAGGTCAAAGGTCAACATGATAAACGTGTGTTTAGTGATGAATCAGATCTCAGATCAGATGACTGCAGTGTCTTCACTCGTCTTTCTTTGTTTTGTCTCTTCAGTGGCTTTGAATGAAGACCAGCTGCATCCTCTCATATTCACTCGTTCACTGTCTGTTTTTGTACAATGAAAATAAAACAAAAAAATCTCTTTTCCTGCTTTTATTTGTTTTTAATCTGAATCTCAAATAACAATACAGTGAGTACATTAGTTTCTGCAGTTTTTACAACATATATATTTATATGTGTATATGTATGTATATATATGTATGTGTGTGTGTGTATATGTATGTATGTGTATATGTGTGTGTATATGTGTGTGTATATGTGTGTGTGTATATATGTGTGTGTATATGTGTGTGTGTGTATATGTATGTATGTGTATATATGTATATATACAGTTGTGCTCATAAGTTTACATACCCTGGGAGAATTTATGATTTCTTGGCCATTCTTCAGAGAATATGAATGATAACACAAAAACCTTTCTTCCACTCATGGTTAATGGTTGGGTGAAGCTATTTATTGCCAAACAACTGTGTTTACTCTTTTTAAATCAAAATGACAAAAGAAAGTACCCAAATGACTCTGATCAAAAGTTTACATACCCCAGTGACTTTGACCTGATAACATGCACAAACGTTGACACAAACAGGTTTGAATGGTTAATCAAGGTTCCCATCCTTTCCTGTGACCTGTTTGGTTGTAATTAGTGTGTGTGTATAAAAGGTCAGTGAGTTTCTGGGCTTCTGACAGACCATTGCATCTTTCATCCATGTTTCTGGATTTTTAGTCATGGGGAAAGCAAAGGAATTGTCAAAGGATCTGCGAGAAAAGGTAATTGAACGGCATAAAACAGAAAAGGGGTATAGAAAGATATCCAAGGAATTGAGAATGCCAATCAGCAGTGTTCAAACGCTGATTAAGAAGTGGAAAATGAGGGATTCTGTTGAAACCAAACCGGTAGACCAGCAAAGATTTCAGCCACAACTGCCAGGAAAATTGTTCGAGATGCAAAGAAAAATCCACAAATAACTTCAGCTGAAATACAGGACTCTCTGAAAAATTGTGGTGTGGCTGTTTCAAGATGCACAATAAGGAGGCACTTGAAGAAAAATGGGCTGCATGGTCGAGTCGCCAGAAGAAAGCCATTTCTGCGCAAATGTCACAAAGTAGCCCGCTTACATTACGCCAAACAGCAGAGAGACAAGCCTCAAAACTTCTGGAACAAAGTAATTTGGAGTGATGAGACCAAAATGTAACTTTTTGGCCACAACAATAAACATTACATTTGGAGAGGAGTCAACAAGGCCTATGATGAAAGGAACACCATTCCTACTGTCAAACACGGAGGTGGATCATGGATGTTATAGGGATGTGTGAGCTACAAAGGCACAGGAAACTTGTCCAAAATTGATGGCAAGATGAATGCAGCATGTTATCAGAAAATACTGAAGGAAAATTTGCACTCATCAGCCTGGAAGCTGCGCATAGGACGTTTTTGGACATTCCAACATGACAATGATCCAAAACACAAGGCCAAGTTGACCTGTCATTGGCTACAGCAGAACAAAGTGAAGGTTCTGGAGTGGCCATCTCAATCTCCTGACCTCAATATCATTGAGATCTCAAACGTGCAGTTCATGCAAGACAGCCCAAGAACTTACAGGAACTGGAGGCTTTTTGCCAAGAAGAATGGGCAGCTTTGCCATCTGAGAAAATAAAGAACCTTATCCACAACTACCACAAAAGACTTCAAGCTATCATTGATGTTAAAGGGGGCAATACACGGTATTAACAACTGGGGTATGTAAACTTTTGATCAGGGTCATTTGGGTACTTTCTTTTGTCATTTTGATTTAAAAAGAGTAAACACATTTGTTTGGCAATAAATAGCTTCACCCAACCATTAACCATGAGTGGAAGAAAGGTTTTTGTGTTATCATTCATATTCTCTGAAGAATGGCCAAGAAATCATAAATTCTCTCAGGGTATGTAAACTTATGAGCACAACTGTATGTATATGTGTATATATATATGTATATGTGTATATATATGTATATGTGTATATATATATGTATATGTGTATATATATGTATATGTGTATATATGTATATGTGACACTTGATGCCTGGAAGAGAAGATCAAGTGAAGAGTGAAGGTAACTTTGTCCCACTGGTCCCAGTGATGATGACGATGATGGAAGCACTGAGACAAACTGCCAGGAACAGAAGCTCTGATGTTGAGCAGGAGCCTCAGGTGTTCGAGGACACACAAACAAACGTGTGATCCCTGAATAGAAACAGCTCTCCATGAATAAAGGTGATTAAAGTAACTAAACCATACATGAGACTGACTTGCACTCATATTTGACAGTTTCAAACATTAGCTCGTGAAATAAACCGTTAAAAAACGGGCGTCTGTTGCTATGCAGATGTCTTTAATCTATCTGTTCTGTAACTGGGCAGATCAGGAAAACACGCCCAATCGCAATAATCCTTGTTAAAGAAATGATTGCGTTAGACCAATGAGACTCAAGTCGCTGTTGGTCTCTGGGTAGATTAATATGTCCGCGCCAATCAGAATGGACGTGGTCTTTGTCGTCAGGCAGACCTGCCACCGTCGTCCAATCACAAAAACATCTGACTGGGGATTTTTGCTGTATCTTGGCTCAGGTACTTTCTTTTTCTTTTTTAAAATAATTTCTCCGTCTGGCCTCAGTCAACATTTCTAACATTAATGACATAATTAATTGACTGTTTGCGGGAACGATCCCGTGTTTATAAACCGCGTCTTAAAGCTCGTTAAAGGGCTCTTTCACTTCATGCTAAACCATAATGTTAGCTACTAGCTAGCGGTGTGTGAGCGCGAGCATCTTACTACTCTTTCCCCGTTACCGTCGCATTACTCCGGTTAACAACGGTGTTAGCTCCGTCTGATTAAAAGCCAGCTGACGTGTCGCGGTGACGCGGTGAGCTGAAGTTAACCAGCGGCGGTGAGGCTCCGTTAGCTGGACGCTAATATGTCAGACACCGGCACATCCGTTCACTGCCCGGCCGAGGACGCGTCTGTCCGGCCGAGGACGTCTGCTGCTACCGCTAACGTTAGCGGCCAGAGGCGGGAAGGAGGCCGGCGGCGGGCTGTGAGCGTGTGTGTGTGTATGTTTGCGCGCGCGTGCATGTGTGAGTGTGTGTGTCTGTGTCTGTATGAGTGCGTTTGTGAGTTTGCGTGTGTGTGTGTGTAAGTATGTGCGTGTGTGTGTGTGTTTGTGAGCGTGTGTGTGAGTTTGTGTCCCCACACATGCTCAGGTGTAAAACGTCAACAAAAAAATATAAATTATCAAGATAATGTTGAAATTTGAAAAATGTCAACATTTCATGTTGGTGAATCATCTACAGTCCTAGTGATTTACGTTAAAGTACCACAAGAGGGAGCTGCACCTTCAAGTCATATTTAAAACATGTTTTCTGTTATAAAAAAATATTTCTTTAACATCGTTTCTACTAATCTCATTAAGTTTTTAATACATTAGCAGTGTTTTTATGACTGTTTCAACAAATCAATGATGGTAGATTGTGGACAATAGGCTCTGCCCATTAGAGTTCCCAGGTTTAAACCTGTTTAATTGACAATAATATTTAGAGTCATGATTCTGTCTTTTTCCACGATAATCATGGGTCTGTGTTTGTCTGACGTGTCTCAGATCATGCGTCTCAGTGCCGGTTAGTTGCTTCAGATGACGGAGGAGCAGAGCCAACAGCAGCGGGGGGAGGGTGGTTTGGAGGCGGGTGAGGGAGACAGTGAGCCCAGCATGCTGCTGCAGAAACTGAAAAACGACATCTCGTAAGTGGACAAACTCTAACCCTAACCCAGTGTCCTCCACTGTTCCACTGTGTTCATGCTCCTCTTCTGTGTCTCACAGGAAGAGCGTTCAGACCAAAGTGGATCAGATCCTGGTGAGGACACACACACATGCATGTGAACAACTGTATACACAAAGAACTTGAGAGAAACACACTGTGATTTTATTACATTGTAACTTAATGTATAACTTCAGCCACGTCATAACCCATACACCTGCAGGTTTAGCTCTAGTTACAATCCAGGTTTAACTTTAGCTTAATTTAAGCCTGATAATGAAACTTGTGGCTTGTTGTTCCCTGCGTTCACAGCAGGACGTACAGCGTTTCTCTGACAACGATAAGCTCTACCTGTACCTCCAGCTACCTTCAGGACCCAGCTGTGGAGACAAGAGGTCAGTCAGAGGTCAACTCATTGTAATGTGGCAGTTAAACAGTTTACCTTTGACCTCTGTGTGTCTGTTTGCAGCGTGGGTGACTCTGGCTCGTTCAACACCACTGACCAGCTTCACACCTGTACCTGGATCCGCTCTCACCTGGAGGAGCATTCAGACACGTGTCTGCCCAAACAGGATGTCTACGAGACGTACAAGTCAGAAAACACACCAACTCCACACTCGCACTTTCTCAAGTGTGAGGTCATGTGACTCTGACTCCTCCCCTTGTCATTCTTGCTGTCTTGCAGGAGATACTGTGAGAACCTGCAGCATCGGCCTCTGAGCGCTGCCAACTTTGGGAAGATCATCAGAGACATTTTCCCCAACATCAAGGCACGGCGGCTCGGAGGCAGAGGGCAGTCCAAATATCCTGAATAACCAGAGGTCACTCTGTGTTCACTCTGTGTTCACTCTGTGTTCACTCTGTGTTCACTCTGTATTCACACTGTTCACACTGGGTTCACTTTGGATTCACGCTGGGTTCACACTGGGTTCACTCTGAGTTCACACTGGGTTCACTCCGTGTTCACACTGGGCTCACTCTGTGTTCACACTGGGTTCACTTTGTGTTCACGCTGGGTTCCCACTGTGTTCCCAGCATGTTTTCACTCTGTGTTCATACTGGGTTCAATCTGGGTTCACTCTGTGTTCACACTGTGTTCACTCTGGATTCACACTGTGTTCCCAGCATGTGTTCACTCTGTGTTCACTCTGTGTTCACACTGTGGTCACTCTGGGTTCACTCTGTGTTCATGCTGTGTTCACACAGTCCGTAGAGAAAATCAGTAATTTTCAGGAGTTGTTGGTCCACTGCTGCCTCCCCATCACTAAGTTCAAATGTTTTATTTTGTCACTTCGGCATTTAAGCTATTTAATATAGACTTAGTTCAGTGACACAAAGTTACCACATGAGGCAGCAGAGGACCAGCAGTTCCTGTGGTCACTTTAAGCCTCAGCGTTAGAATAGTATTGACATGGTTCCTAGTTCTGTTCTTTAACCTGTGAGACTCATACGTACTGTTACAGTGGCATCAGGAGGAAGACGGTGCTCAACATGCCTCTGTTGCCCAACCTGGACCTAAAGAACGACCCGGTACACACACACACACACACACACACACACACAGACACTCTGCTGCCAAACCTGGACCTGAAGAATGACCCGGTACACACACACACACTCTGCTGCTGCCCAGCGTGGACCTGAAGAATGACCCGGTACACACACACACACACACTCTGCTGCCCAACCTGGACCTGAAGAATGACCCAGTACACACACACACACACACTCTGCTGCCCAACCTGGACCTGAAGAACGACCCCGTACACACACATGTTTTGGTCTCCATGACAACTACTCCCTCCTTCCTCCTCAGGCTGAGCTGACTGAGCTGGTCCAGACGTACAAACAGGAAGTGACGGAGGCGGCGTGTGAGCTGATCTGTGATTGGGCGCAGAAGATCCTGAAGCGCTCGTTTGACACAGTGGTGGAGATCGCTCGTTACCTGATCCAGGAGCACATTGTCAACCCTCGGTGCAGCCAGGCCGAGCTGGTGACGTCAGCCACGCTGGCAGGTAACACACACACACAATGGCAGGTAACACACATGCACACACGATGGCAGGTAACACACATACACACACACACGCTTGCAGGTAACACACACGCACACACAATGGCAGGTAACACGCACACAATGGCAGGTAACACACACACAACACACACATGGCAGGTAACACACACACGCTGGCAGGTACACACACACACAATGGCAGGTAACACACTGCGATGGCAGGTAATACACATACACACACACTGGCAGGTACACACACACACACACAATGGGCACGATGGCAGGTAACACACATACACACACACACACACTGGCAGGTAACACACACATGCTGGCAGGTAACACACACACACAATGGCAGGTAACACACATGCACACGATGGCAGGTAACACACATACACACACACACACTGGCAGGTAACACGTACACACACACTGGCAGGTAACACACACACACACACAATGGCAGGTAACACACACTCGATGGCAGGTAACACACATACACACACACACACACACTTACTGTATATACATATGAAACCAGGCCCAGATGAAACACATGTTTTTGTTTGTGTGTGTGTGTGTGTCTGTGTGTCATCTGCAGGAGGTCCAGCCAAACCTCACAGGGTCATAAAGAAAACTCCGGTAGCCTCCAAAGAGTCGGACACAGCGTTGGATCACAAGGTTCTCACATGTTTTTACTGAGCACGCTCAGTCCCTCCCTCTGACACTCACCACTTCCTGTCTGTCCTCAGAAGGACATCAGAGATGCCTTGTCCTCCTCGTCTTCACTGAAGACGCTGCTGCCTGGAGA
This sequence comes from Solea senegalensis, assembly GCF_019176455.1. Classification (NCBI taxonomy): domain Eukaryota; kingdom Metazoa; phylum Chordata; class Actinopteri; order Pleuronectiformes; family Soleidae; genus Solea; species Solea senegalensis. Next base: position 1,560,066 of record NC_058039.1, on the reverse strand, counting down.
CAAATCAGGATTGGCTACCAGCACCAAGCCGTCCTCCCTGGAAGCTCCGCCTCCTCCTTCCTCTTCCTCCTCTTCCTCTCTGCGCCCTGCGGTAGGTGAACGCCTCCATGAGCCCTCACCTGAGGTCGATCTGTGACGTCATTGGTCCTCTGTGATGTCATAGATGCTCTGTGATGTAATGACTCTGTTCTGTGATATCATGGCTGTTCTGTGATGTCATAGATGCTCTGATGTCATAGATGCTCTGTGATGTCACTGATGCTCTGTGATGTCATAGATGCTCTGTGATGTAATGACTTTGTTCTGTGATGTAATGACTTTGTTCTGTGATGTCATGGCTGTTCTGTGATGTCATAGATGCTCTGATGTCACTGATGCTCTGGGATGTCATAGATGCTCTGATGTCATAGATGCTCTGTGACGTAATGACTCTGTTCTGTGATGTCATAGATGCTCTGATGTCATGACTCTGTTCAGTGATGTGCTCTGTGACGTAATGACTCTGTGACGTAATGACTCTGTTCTGTGATGTCATGGCTGTTCTATCATGTTATAGATGCTCTGATGTCATAGATGCTCTGTGATGTCATGACTCTGTTCTGTGATGTCATGGCTGTTCTGTGATGTCATTAATGCTGTGTGATGTCATTGATGCTCTGTGATGTCATTGATGCTCTGTGATGTCATTGATGCTCTCTGATGTCATGACTCTGCTGTGTGATGTCATGCAGGTGGAAGCCTTCATCAAGCAGTTACCCAGAATTCTCCCTCGCAGCTCCATTCCTGATAAGACGCAGCTCTCTGTCCGCTCCTCACCACCGTCGCTTGCACCCAAAGACGCCTCTGGTGTCGGGGGGGCGTCTGGACCCGGAGGTCCAGCCCCTGCTGCTGCCGCCAGTGGGGGAGGAGTCAAGGTCATTGCTATGGCGACGCTGCCACAGCAGCAGGGTGGGCCCATGCCCTTGATGATCCTGCCTCAGAGCTGCTTGTCCTATGACAGGGAGAAGGTGGCGCCGCCTCCACAGCAGCAACACGCCTCTGTTGCGCCAACCTCCGTGGTCCAAAGGGCCAGAGGAAACATCAGCAAGCGCCCCCTGGAGGCCGTGGCATCAGGGAGTTCAGCAGGCGTGTCCTCTGTGTCTGCTGCCAACGCTCCTCCCATCAAACGGAAACGTGGTCGACCAAGAAAACCTCGGCCGGAGGACGTGCCACCTCTGCCCCCACCTCCTCCTCCTCCTCCTGCTGCTCTTCCTCCTCAGGCCCCGCCTCCTGCTCCTACCACCCATTATCCCATCATCACACCCGTGGGTGGCGGTGTCATCCAGAAGGCGTCGTCTTCCTCTTCCTCACAGCCCGTGCTAGAGCTGGTTCTGAGTCAGCTGCCTGCGACGGCGGCGGAGCACCGCAGCGTGGTGGTACAGTGTCAGCCAGGCGGCGCCGAGCCGGACCGCCACACTCGGCCGTTGCTGCTCCTGCAGACTTCAGCCAATCCCAGCTGGGAGCTGACGGCGGGGCGGACGCCGATGGTTGAGGTGATCCAGAAAGCTCCGCGACCAGGCAACAACACCGCCACCGTAGCCCCGCCTACAGCCCACCTGCCCCCTCCCCTCCTTCTACACTTACCCAAGCTTCAAGAGGAGCAGGGGGAGGTGGAGATCACACCGACGCCCAGCTCCACCCCCTCCACCACCGTGCCCAGGAGTGAGGAGGAGCAGGAGGGTGGGCGAGAGAGAGACACACAGTAGCTCCCATCAACACTGCCCCGCCCCCCTCAACACTCCTCTGACTCACTGCTGGATGTGTTGTTTGTGTGTGAGTGAGTGAATGTGTCAGTGTATGTGTGAGTGAGTGAATGTGGCAATGTGAGTGAGTGAATGTGTCAGTGGAGAATGTGGCAGTGTGTGTGTGAGTGAGTGAATGTGTCAGTGTGTGAGTGAGTGAATGTGTCAGTGTTTGTGTGAGTGAGTGAATGTGTCAGTGTGTGAGTGAGTGAATGTGTCAGTGAGAGAATGTGGCACTGTGTGTGAGTGAGTGAGTGAATGTGTCAGTGTGTGGGTGAGAATGTGTCAGTGTGAGTGAATGTGTCAGTGTTTGTGTGAGTGAGTGAATGTGTCAGTGTGTGTGTGAGTGAATGTGTCAGTGTGTGAGTGTATGTATGTGAGTGAGTGAATGAATGTATGTGTGAGTGAGTGAATTTATTATTCAAATTTTGACGTTGAGTCTGAAAAAACGGCAACGGTTTTCATCAAGTCCTTTCAAAGTAAAAGTTCCAACAGTTTTTAGATATTACATCATCATCTCAACTGAAGCTCCACCCACCATCTGTTAGCTTAGCTTTGCATAAAGAATGGTTCATAGTATTGTCAGTGAACAACGATGTGTGAGGGGGCGGGACAGGAAGTGAGCCAGCAAGTTAGACCACCTGCTAACTTGTATAAATATGTGTGTCACTGTTGCACTTTACTATGAACTATGAGAAGGTCCTGGAGGAGGCGGAGTCTGGTGATGTAACATCATATGAGTGTGTGGTCTTCTTCATTGGTGCTACAAACCACAGGACTGGGCATCGCCGTCAGTCCTCACTGTTTCTTCCTGTGGAAAAAAAAAGTTTTTACATTTATCGCAGTGAGTTCGCTGTACGTGTGTGTGTGTGGAAACTGAACTGTTGCATGATGGGAAAATTAGTTTTAGCACTTTGCTATGAACTGAGTGTAGCTTAGCTTACATGCTAGCTGCTATGATTGAAGCTAAAACCCTGGAAATGTTAAGCCCCGCCCCCTCATTATTCTGTTCCAAACAGAAATGTCTGTTTTTTATGGTTTGTATGTAACAATGTAACTGTTTGAAAGACAGAGGGCGCCGGTGAGCAGGTGCAGGTAGTTCAGTCATTCACTGTGGAAACAAAACCAGAAACGGGTCAGATAATCAAAGAGTTAAGGATCGGGATTCGGGTAGAGTTGACCTTCATGGATCGTCCTCTGATGTCACTTCCTGTTTGTTCATTTATATATATATATATATATATATATATATATTTGTTTTTTAACATGCGATGAAACTTAAACGTAAAAACGTTTTCGGATCATTATGTCGTCAGAAGTCACATGACTGCAAAGCTTCAGTCTTTGTATAACACTTTATTGTCAACAGTTGTGCTGTCATGGTCGTCTTCACCTTTATTAATATTATGATGATGCTGTTGCTATGACGACGTCTGTTTCCTGCATGTTTTTGCCTGCTGCTTTTGTTGTTTTCCTTTTTTCCTCTTTTGCACTTTGTTCTTGAATTGTGTTGTCAAAGGTCAGAGGTCGATGTTGGTTCACGTATGAAAGATAAAACAAACCTTTGTCCTTTCTTTTTGAAATGCACCTTTACTGTACGTGTGTTTTCCTCTGACTGATGAATAAAGGAAGTGACATCACTGACTCAAAACTTTAAAGCTCTGACATCAGCTGTGTGCCTTTTTGTACCACCGTCACCACGTGATAGTAATAAAAATAATGTGAACGTAAACGTAACTTCACATCCCATCGCAGTCATCAGAACATCAGACCCAGCTGATGTGTCCTTCTAGGCCTTTATTGTGAAATGTCACCGGAAATGCTCGTTCCGCCTGCGGCTGATTTAACGGATGTTGCAGATGGAGGCTGGGTCCGACTGAAACCAGGACTAAACCCGGATTAAAAAGCGTGAAATCAACACGAACATTTCCGGCACGAAACGTGGATTAAAGGCCGATTGTGGGAGCGTTTACAGCGGCTGAGCCCGCGGCAGCTCCTCGGTATGTTTTTTCTTCTTTATCGCTCTTTACGTCGCGGGATTCAGTGACTTCTGATCCGGGTTTGCTGCATCAGGAGCAGCAGAGCTGGGCCGAGTCCGGCCCACAGACCCCGGGACTTTCCACCACAACACCCGGTGTCTGTGGGCCGAACTCCTCCCGGCTCTGCTGCTCCTGACCCGGTTTGTTTTTAACTCAAGGAGCGGTCACTGCTGCCTAATACACGTCATCGTGACGTCATTATACAGTATTTACATCACACGTTTTTTAAGTTCAGCCTCGTTTTTCCTTGCTTCTCCTCCTAATGTTTGGCAGGGCACACCCCTTCTGCAGGACACACCCACTCGGTCTAAAATAGGTGTGGTTTGGTTCGGTAACTGAGGAATTTTAGACGTTCATGACTTCGTGACTTCATAACAACATGACTTCATGACTTCATAATTTCATTACTTCATAACCTTCATGACTTCATAACTTCATGAAGTGGACTTCATTTTTTTCACATGTATTTTTTCTACATCTCTTTCAGTTCATCTCTTCAAAATGGCCGACACCGAGGTCTCCCTGTCCCCGACTCTGTTACCGTTTAATTTTAGCTCCTCCCACTCTGCCCCGCCCCCTACCACTGCCTCCTCCCCCACCACCTTCTCATGTCCCTCCTCCCCCTCTAGTGCCTCCTCCTGCTCTGAAAACTCTTCTGAGTGCCCCGCCCACCACCACCATCACCACTGTCACCTCTGTCGTCAACCCCGCCTTCACCTGCAGTTGCCTCTGCCCACTCAGGACGAGCAGCCATCCTCACTGAGTGCCAGCCCACGCAGCTCCAGCCTGAGCGGCAGGAGCAGCAGCAGCAGCAGCAGTAGTGATGCTGCTGCTGTCTCTGATGATGATGATGATGATGTTGCGAGCAGCGCTGACCCACAAACCCAGAGTCCAGTGGCCCACGTCCTCACAGAGGACGTCATGCAGACGAACCTGGGTGGTGACCAAGGTAACCAGGAGGGGGCGCGGTCCCTGTAGTGTATGTCACATAAATGTTGTCATGGTTACAAACCTTCTGCCTGTTACACCTTCTGACAGTTGAACCTTCTGCCTGTTAAAGCTTCTATTAAAGGGGACATATTATGCAAAATCAACTTTTTAACCATTTTAATACTTATATTTGGGACTCTGGAGGCCCTACCAGTCGCCAAAGTGTGGAAAAAGAATACTCAGTCATGTTTTCGTGGTCCCCCTTACTGTAATTATAGGCGATAAAACATGCAATGTTGAATTCCCTGCGCTTATGACGGCAGCATGCGCATTTCACCACGAATGTTACCGCCCACCAGTAAGTTTACTTGGAGAGCTCCACCTTAGCTCCACCTTGTCCCTGCGAGAGTGCAGGCGAGGGAGGAAGAGCGGGATTATGTCAACACGGAGGGACAAGTGTGCTGTTGATGGCTGCACAGTGGAGCACAGTGTTTTACAGAGGATGAAGCTAATGTGCTGGATAAAGTCAGCAGACGTGTGTTTGTGTGTTCACACCACTTTGCATCAGACTGCGGCCAGCAGTCGCCGTATTTAGTCAGCGACGTACAAACACACACATTGTTAAGAAAAGGTCACATAGAGGTCATAACTGACCATTCTGACACGTCCTAATTAAACATATTTGTTCAGTACGTCCTCCATGACTGGAGCACAGACTCAGTCTGATACAGTCACATACAGCAGCAGTTTATGCAGCGATCAGCGGTGGATCAGTGGTGCTGTCCCTAAGTATCCATGTGTCGGAGGTCTCTTCCTGTGACGACACTCTCGCTGTTTTCTGCTCACGCTGCCATGTTGATATTGTCAGAGAACTAGTGAAGGGAGGGGGAGAGGAATTGAGTGGAGGCAACAGGAGCTGAGTGAGTGAGCGCTGTAAAGAGGACAAATCAGAAACCCCCTGGAAGAAGTGGGTGTGTGTTTGCCTGTGTCTCATTTGCATATAAAGGGAACCGAGCGTTCTGAAAGGGGCGGGTTTAGCAGGGTTATTGAACTGCTATGGTGCTTCATCCTTATGGTATTTTGACCAAAGCATGTCACTGACATGTTCATTAGGACACCAGGGAACTATTATAATGGGGGAAATAGGGTATAATATGTCTCCTTTAAACCTTCCGCCTGTTAAACCCTCTGACTGTTAAACCTTCTGACTGTTAAAGCTTCTGTTAAACCTTCTGCCTGTTAAACCTTCTGCCTGTTAAACCTTCTGACTGTTAAACCTTCTACCGGTTAAACCCTCTGACTGTTAAACCTTCTGACTGTTAAAGCTTCTGTTAAACCTTCTGCCTGTTAAACCTTCTGACTGTTAAACCTCTTCTGACTGTTAAACCTTCTGCCTGTAAAACCCTCTGACTGTTAAACCTTCTGCCTGTTAAACCTTCTGACTGTTAAACCTTCTGCCCGTTAAACATTCTGCCCGTTAAACCGTCTGCCCGTTAAACCTTCTGACTGCTAAACCTTCTAACTGTTAAACCTTCTGACTGTTAAACCTTTTACATTACATGTCATTTAGCAGACGCTTTTATCTAAAGCGACTTACAAAAGTGCATTTAAACATTTGGGTACAAATAAGAGTTAGAAGTAAGTAAGAGCTTCAAGTAGATCAAACTATGAAGTGCTAGTCATAGATGCGATGTATAAGTTTTTTTTAGTTTTTTTTGTCGTTGTCGTCTTAGTCGAGGTAGAGTCGGAAGAAATGTGTTTTTAGTCGGCGGCGGAAGATGTGGAGGCTTTCCGCTGTCCGGATGTTGATGGGGAGCTCGTTCCTGCAATTGGGAGCTAGGACAGTGAACAGTCTCGAGTTCTGCGAATGCCTCTGCGATCCTCTCAGTGAGGGGGCAGCGAGCCGGTTTGCCGATGCAGAGCGGAGTGGGCTGGCTGGGGTGTAGGTTTTGATCATGTCCTTGATGTAGGCTGGACCGGATCCGTTTGTAGCATGGAACGCAAGCACTAGAGTCTTGAAGCGGATGCGAGCAGCTACAGGAAGCCAGTGAAGGGAGTGGAGGAGCGGTGTAGTGTGGGAGAATTTTGGTAAGTTGAAGACCAGTCGAGCTGCTGCATTCTGGATGAGTTGCAGAGGTCGTATGGCGCATGCAGGAAGACCAGCCAGGAGGGAGTTGCAGTAATCCAAGCGTGAGATGACAAGAGCCTGGACCAGAACCTGTGCCGCCTTCTGGGTTAGAAGAGGCCGTATCCTTCTGATGTTGTGCAACATGTATCTGCAAGATCGAGCTGTTGCAGCAATGTTGGCAGTGAGGGAGAGATGGTCATCAAGTGTCACACCCAGGTTCCTTCAGTATGAGAAGGGGTTACCACAGAGTTGTCGAGGGTGATGGTTAGATCTGTGGTGGGAGAGCCCTTTCCTGGGAGAAAAAGAAACTCAGCCTTGTCAAGATTGAGTTTCAGGTGATGGTCAGACATCCACTGAGAGATGTCGGTCAGACAAGCGGAGATCCGTTCTGCTACCTGTGTGTCGGAGCTGGGAAAAGAGAGAATGAGTTGGGTGTCATCGGCGTAGCTGTGATAGGAAAAACCATGAGAGCGAATAACTGAACCAAGAGAGTTGGTGTATAGAGAGAAGAGGAGAGGGCCCAAAACAGAACCCTGAGGGACCCCAGTAGCTAGAGGACAGGGTTCCGACACAGATCCTCTCCAGGTTACTCTGTATGTTCGGTTTTGAAGATAGGACAAGAGTAGGGTAAGTGCAGAGCCTGAGACACCTAGTTCTTGAAGGGAGGAAGTAAGGATCTGGTGGTTAACTGTGTCAAACACTGCAGAAAGGTCCAAGAGGATGAGCGGGGATAGGGTCAAGGGTGCAGGAGGTGGGGCGGGCAGAGATTATTAGGAAAAGAACTTGATCCTGAGATAGAGGGGAGAAAGAGGATAGAGAAGGAGCTGAATTTGTGGTTGGTAGAGTGGTGAGATCAGGAGGTGGGGTTGAGAAAGAAGAGCGAATGTCATCTACTTTTTTTGTGAAGTCGTTGACAAAGTGAATTGGTAGAAGGGAGGAAGGAGGAGGGGTGGGGGGATCAAGGAGGTTAGAGAAGATAGAGAAAAGTTTTTTGGGGTTAGAGAAGGAGGATTGAATTTTAGTCTGATAGAAAGATTGTTTGGCTGCAGAGATAGAGGCAGTGAAGGTGGAGAGAAGAGAGTGATAGGAAAGCAGGTCGTCTGACTGTTAAACCTTCTGACCGTTAAACCTTCTGACTGTTAAACCTTCTGGCTGTTAAACCTTCTGGCTGTTAAACCTTCTGCCTGTTAAACCTTTTGACTGTTAAACCTTCTGACTGTTAAACCTCGCGTTTCCACCCGGACCAATTTACGGACGGACCTGAGAGACCGGCAGTCGACTCGTGAGTGTGGTGTTGCGTTTGGTAAACTAGAGAAAGTATTGTTAACTAAATGGAATATGTAACTGAACCAGTGGATAACTCACTGTGCGCTGTGTTAAGTAAATAAATGCAGTTGCTTGAACCGACACACGTTGTGGTTGTTTGTAGCCGTTAGCTTCGCTTAATATGTTGATCAAACGTGCTACAAAACTCGGCTTGGAAATGCCGCCCGTGGACAAAGCTGCTATATGTCGCAGGCTCCGGGGTAGATGGTAGGCTCTGGGAAAACGAGACCCTCGCTTTTCACACAGTTAAACCTTCTTACTATTAAAGCTTCTACTCAACCTTCTGTTAAATCTTCTGACTATTAAACCTTCTGACTGTTAAATCCTCTGTTAAACCTTCTGACTGTTAAACTTTGTCTAAAACTTTCTGTTAAACCCCCTGTTAAACCTTCTGCCTGTTAAACCTTTTGCCTGTTAAATCTTCTGACTGTTAAACCCTCTGTTAAACCTTCTGCCTGTTAAACCTTCTGATTGTTAAACCTTCTGATTGTTAAACCTTCTGACTGTTGAAAGGTTTGTAAGACAATAAGAGTTGTTTTCCTTAAACCTTTAAACATCTTCCTGTGTTTCTGCAGTCATTGATGCTGAAGTTGCTCTGAAGGCTTGTCAGGAAGTTCTGCTCCAAGTCCAGCTGTACAGCGACAACAAGCCCCAACATCACCAACGACAAAACGTTCAATTGAGCGAGTGCTGTGAAGCTCCTTGGTTCCTCGGTTCAGGCTCCAGCTCCATCAAAGAGCAGGACAAGGAAGAAGAGGAACAAAAACAAGGAGGGGCATCCCAGCAAGTCCTGCCTCCCTCAGCACAAACACCACCTTCCTCACTGCCACCAGCGATCGCGTCATCATCAAAACAGTCATGGCTGCTCCGCCTCTTTGAGTCCAAGTTGTTTGACGTTTCCATGGCAATCTCCTACCTGTACAAGTCGAAGGAGCCGGGCGTGCAGGCGTACATCGGAAACAGACTTTTCAGTTTTCCTGACAACGACGTGGACTTTTACCTGCCGCAGCTGCTCAGCATGTACGTGCACATGGACTCGGAGGTGGGCGACGCCATCAGACCCTACCTGGTGAGACAATGTGTCTTCTTCACCAGCAGGGTGGGTTCTGTAGCTGCTACTTTAGCTGCTACTTTAGCTGCTACTGTAGCTGTTACTGTAGCTGCTACTTTAGCTGCTACTGTAGCTGCTACTTTAGCTGCTACTGTGGCTGCTACTGTGGCTGCTACTTTAGCTGCTACTGTAGCTGCTTCTTTAGCTGCTGCTGTAGCTGCTACTTTATCTGCTACTGTAGCTGCTACTTTATCTGCTACTGTAGCTGCTTCTTTAGCTGCTGCTGTAGCTGCTACTATAGCTGCTACTATAGCTGCTACTTTATCTGCTACTGTAGCTGCTTCTTTAGCTGCTGCTGTAGCTGCTACTTTAGCTGCTACTGTGGCTGCTACTGTAGCTGCTTCTTTAGCTGCTGCTGTAGCTGCTACTTTATCTGCTATTGTAGCTGCTTCTTTAGCTGCTACTATAGCTGCTACTTTATCTGCTACTGTAGCTGCTTCTTTAGCTGCTACTGTGGCTGCTACTGTGGCTGCTACTTTAAAGTGGACATATTGTACCCTATTTCCCCCATTAAAATATTTCCCTGGTGTCCTAATGAACATGTCAGTGACATGCTTTGGTCAAAATACCATAAAGATGAAGCACCATAGCAGTTCAATAACCCTGCTAAACCCGCCCCTTTCAGAACGCTCGGTTTTGTGCATGGTCCCTTTATATGCAAATGAGACACAGGCAAACACACACCCACTTCTTCCAGGGGGTTTCTGATTTGTCCTCTTTACAGCGTTCACTCGCTCAGCTCCATTTCTCTCCCCCTCCCTCCACTAGTTCTCTGACAATATCAACATGGCAGTGTGCGCAGAAAACAGTGAGAGTGCCGTCACAGGAAGAGACGTCCTACATAAGGATCAAGCCGAACACTGTCGAACTGTAAATCAGTTAAAAACACTTAGGGACAGCACCACTGATTGCCACCGTTGATCGCCAGCGGCGCACGGTGGGCTGAACAAACTGCCGCTGTATGTGACTGTATCAGACCGGTGACTGTATGCTCCGGAGCTGGCGATCAGCGGTGCTGTCCCTATGTCTTTTTAACTGATTTTCACAGAGAGTGCAGCACCGTTGATCGCCAGCGGCTGTATGTGACTTTATCAGACTGAGTCTGTGCTCCAGTCATGGAGGACGTACTGAACAAATATTTTTAATTAGGACGTGTCAGAATGGTCAGTTATGAGCTCTATGTGACCTTTTCTTAACAATGTGTGTGTTTTTACGTCGGTGAAATGCGGTCGCTGACTAAATACGGCGACCGCTGGCCGCAGTCTGATGTGAAGTGATGCGAACACACAAACACACGTTTGCTGACTTTATCCGGCACATTAGCTTCATATATAAAATCCTCTGTAAAACACTGTGCTCCACTGTGCAGCCACCAACAGCACACTTGTCCCTCCGCGTTGACATAATACCGCTCTTCCTCCCTCGCCTGCATTCTTGCAGGGACAAGGTGGAGCTAAGATGGAGCTCTCCAAGTAAACTTACTGGTGGGGCGGTAACATTCGCAGTGAAATGCGCATGCTGCCGTCATAAGTGCAGGGAATTCAACATGGAGTGTTTTATCACCTCTACTTACACTAAGGGGGACCACGAAAACATGACTGAGTATTCTTTTTCCACATTTTGGCGACTGGTCGGGCCTCCAGAGTCCCAAATATAAGTATTACAATGGTTAAAAAGTTGATTTTGCATAATATGTCCCCTTTAACTGCTGCTTTAGCTGCTATTGTAGCTTCTGCTTTAGCTGCTGATCAGTGATTGTGAATGGGTGAATGTGTTGTATGTAGATCCTGAAGTGTAGCAACCTCAGAAACTTTGAATGACATCACTAGTAAGCCCCCTGCTGGTGAAAAAGGGTTTAATATGAAGATTGAATGGATGATGATTGAAATAATTGTATTGATCAGTGATTAGCCTACTCTTTGAACTTTTGACCATCGTCATCCTCAGCTCTACCGTTGTGGGCGGAGCATCACCTTCTCACTGCTGTCGGCGTGGTTGTTGGGCGCTTACTCGTCCGACATGAACATCTCAACGCAGCGTCACTCCAGAGGCACCAAACTACGAAAACTCATCCTGTCCGATGAACTCAAACTGTCCGACGCGGCATCTGCCAGCCCGCCGCCATCGCCGGCCCACTGCCGCCACCACCGCAGACACAACAGCAGCCACAAAGATGCCTCCAGCTCCGCCTCCAACTCTGTCTTCACGGGTGTCCCTGTGACGACGGACATGGAGGTCTTTGTCTCCTCGTCGAGACAAACTCATCAGAGATCCAAGTCCGAGGCCACCGCGGTAGGCGGTGGGAGTGGTGGCGTCCTCCGGAGAACAGGGAGTAACCCGAAGGTGGAGGCGGTTCACGACAAGGTGAGTGTGTGTATGTAACAAGGAGGCGGAGTTAGTGAATGTGAGAGTGTGAATGTGACTGAATATGAATATGTGAGTGTGAACGGATGACCTGTTCAGAGTCACCTCTGTCAGCTGTGATTGGCTCCAGCATGGACCTGTGACTCTATCACCCTGTGACCCTGTGACGCTGTGACGCTGTGACTCTATGACCTGTGACCCTGTGATGCTGTGATGCTGTGACCCTGTGAATCTGTGACTCTGTGACGCTATGACCTGTGACCTTTTGACTCTGTGACCCTGTGACATTGTGACTCTGTGACGTGTGACTCTGTGACGTGTGACTCTGTGACGTGTGACTCTGTGACGTGTGACCCTTAGTCATTTAGAATCAGGGTATGGGCTATCAGGGTATGTGTAACGCTATGTGGGCAAACTCAGGGCTAAGCGGTAGGTTCTGGGAAAACGAGACCCTCGCTTTTCACATTTCCTCCCCCCTCTGAAGGCTTGTCACTACGGTGACGAGACAGGAAGTCTGCAACCGGGTTCAGTTTCCCTGCCCTGTACTTAACCTGAATGGCTGCAAAGACAAAAACCACCATGTAATGCGTGCATTCTTTCATTTTCCTCAACCATTGCAATGCCCTATGATCAGTCTCAAGTAAAAAGTCTCTTCCCAACAGGTAATATTTAAAAGTCTCTAGAGCCCATTTCACCGCCAGGCACTCAAGTTCCACCATGGAGTACCTGGTTTCCCGGGGGAAGAGCTTACGGCTTATGTAAGCCACAGTCTTCTGCTCTTCAGCCTCTCCCTGGAGAAGAACAGCCCCCAGTCCCACTCTTGATGCATCTGTCTGCACCGTGAACTGGCTCTCAAAGTCTGGACTCTGCAACACTGGTTCACAGAGAAATGCACCTCCTCCCACCTGACTCCTGTGGACCCCGACTTCCGGGTCAGATCCTTAGGCAGTGTAAGGCTTTACTCCTTCAGCCAATGGAACCTGCCAATACCCCACTGTAGCTACTGTTGGACCTCTCGATGACCCCCAGCTGTATCAGTGCCTCCAACTCCTCCTGGAGTGCCGGTAACAAGCACTCAGGGATACGGTACATCGGCTGTCTCACTGGCGTGGAGTCCTTGAGTTGGAAGTCATGCTCCACCACTGATGTGCACTCCGGCTGATCTGAGAACAACCCCTCTGGGATGATGGCCCGTAGCTCCTGCGCCTGCTGACCAGTCAGGTGAGAGAGGTCGGGCTTAGTGGTGGGGATTTGCGTATGAAAGAACTGCTCCGGAAAGTTTTCATCCTCCCCCACAGCTCGTACCATCAGCTGGTGACTGAGCGGCAACTCCCGCTCGTGCCACTCCTTGAGGAGATTGATGTGGAAGGCCTGCCTGATCTTAAGCCTCCCTGGCATCTCCAGCTCGTAGGTCACTAGCCCCAATTGACGTGCAATCCGATATGGCCCCTGCCAGTGGGCCAGAAGCTTGTTCTCTGTCGTCGGCAACAGCAAGAGAACCTGGCTTGATATCTCGGTCAGAGGATACACATGCTCATCCCCGTTAACACACCCTGATATGCTTTTTCCTCAGCTTCTCTGACCTGTCTATCAGATGGGGCTGAACTAAGGTCTGTGTGCTGCCTGTATCTAGAAGAGCCACAGTAGCTTTGCCATTGACATGAACTGGGACTGTCTGCACTTTGCTGACACATTCCTCAGATTCCTCTAGAAGTCGATTGCCATCACCGCCACACCTTCGCTCTTCTTCCAGTTCATCTCGGACATTGTTCAGCTGCACCTGGACACTACGCCATCTCTGCTCCTACTTATAGGCCTCACGCTCTTGGCCCTGGAGGGTTTTCTGAAGGAGGCTGTAGAGTATACATACATCACATCAGCAATAATAATGACACAAAGAATTATTCACATCAACTCACCTCCCCGCCATTAGCAAACCCCAATTACACTGTCCTGGGACAAAATAAAGATCGGGCTCCAATGTGGCTCGTGTTTCCACACAGACCAATTTGTGAACGGACCTGGGAGACTGGCAGTCGACTCTTGAGTGTTGTATTTGGTAAACTAGAGAACGTATTGTTAACTAAATGGAATATGTAACTGAACCAGTGGGTACCTCACTTTTCGCTATGTTAAGTAAATAAATGAAGTTGCTTGAACAGACGTGTGTTATGGTTGTTTGTAGCAGGTAGCTTACCCGAACATGTTGATCAAACGTGATACTAAACTCGGCTTGGAAACGCTGCCGCGGCTACTGCTGCTATGTGTTGCATGATGGGGAATGTAGTGTGGCTATCAGGGTACGTGTGACGATATGTGGGCAAACTCAGGGCTAAACGGTAGGTCCTGGGAAAATGAGACCCTCGCTTTTCACAGACCCTGTGACGATGTGACCTGTGACCCTGTGACTCTGTGACTGTCATGTGAACGACGAATGGATGAATGAATGAATGAATATCAGCTGAGCCCATTGTGTGTGTGGTGGCTCCTCCCCCGCCAGCCCGAGCGTCTCCGCCCGCAGCGTGAGTTTGTGAAGTCTCTGTTGTGCATCGGGAAGCGTTTGGCGACATTAGCGACCAAAGAGCAGAAGACGCAGCGACTCATCTCTGAACTGTCTCTGCTCAACCACAAACTGCCGGCTCGAGTGTGGCTGCCCACCGCCCAGAACCAGCACCACGTGTGCCGCATCCCTCACACACAGGCCGTGGTTCTCAACTCCAAAGACAAGGTAACGCCACGCTGCGTTCGCCACCCCCCATGCGCCCAATGCACACTCTAACCCCGCCCTCTTCTACTCCCCAGGCACCGTACATCATCTATGTGGAGGTTCTGGAGTGTGACAGCTTTGAGACGTCACACGTCCCAAACCGGATCCCGGAGACCAGGATCCGCTCTGAGAGCGGCGCGGAAAACCTGAACTGTTGCGCCGCAAACGGCGTTAATGTCCTGTTTTCTGACGGGCTGACGTCAGAGAACAGGACAGGAAGTTTGTCCACCGTCCACAACTATGACAACGATGATGACGCATGGGCGACCGACGACATTGGAGAGCTGCAGGTGGAGGTGAGACAGTGAGGAGGCGTGGCTGAGAGTGTAACCATGACAGTAACCGTGTGTGTATGTGTGCGTGTGTATATGTGTGTGCGTGTGTGTGTAGGTTGAAGCTCACAGCAGCAGTGACAACATCAGTCAGTTTTCAGTCGACAGCATCACGAGTTTGGAGAGTAAAGAGACAATGTTTGTTGCTGCAGGAGACATCAGGTGCACAGACACACACACACACACACACTCACTCACACTCCCTGACCTCTGACCTCTGACCTGTGCTTGTTTAGACGGCGTCTGTCAGAAAATCTCGCTCAAACTTCGACTGCGTTCAGAAAAGATCCTGAAGATCCATCTGCTGTCGCCCTCAAAGAACCATGGGAGGAGAAAGTCAGGTGACCGTTAACCTGCTGCTGTTAAGTTAGGCTATATTAACTGTGTGCTCATGTGTGTTTAGGTTCACCTTTAGTTAGGTTAGGCTTGTTAATATTTAACCGTGTGCTCTTGTTTGTTAAGTGTTACGTTCCTAAGTTGTTGTTGGAGAAACAGAACAGCAACACGACAAACCAAGGATTTATATCAGGGCAAAGTTGACGGTTTAAAAAATAATGTTTAATATTGATTAACTTGAACACAACAGCCTGGTTTACACAAGGCGGGGGGGGGAAGGAGGGAGGTGGAGTGCCAAATAAATGAAATCAATAAAACAAAACCAGTCCTATACTAAACCTTTGTTATCAAACAAAAACCCTGTCCTCTCTAAAAACAAGAGTTCAAAATAACTGTCAAAACTGTTACATGGATGGCAACGCTCCACCACTAACCTAGTGTATATAGACACAGTGTTGGCTACGTGCTGACATGTACAGGGTACCCCAAACTAAACTAACTCCCTTCCCCACCACACACCATTTACCATCATTGTTGTCTGCCAGCAATTCTGTCATGAGAGAGAGTGAGCTCCTCAGCAGGCTCCCTTTTATTGAGCCTCCAGTCAGGTGATTGGCCATGGTAGAAGTTAAGGCGGTGGCCTCATGTCCTCTCAGGTGCAGCTCATCATGAGCAGCACCTGGTGGAAGGATAGGGGAGGGAGGGAGGAGAGAACAAGAAAACAAACCTAATGCCCCTGCTGGGCATGTAACACCCCCACCCATACAAGTCCAAATACCTTGTTTGGAACGAAACAACAAAATCTACAACCCTACTAACTATGCTGCACGTGACAGTGCGTCAGCAATAATATTTTCAGATCCCTTCTTATGGCTGATTTCCAGATTGTAATTATGAACAATAAGTGACCAACGCATAAGACGATGGTTATGGTTGTACATGCGATGAAGGAATACTAGGGGGTTATGACCTGTAAAAACCTTGATAGGCTTTTCACTTGACCCTAGGTAAACTTCGAAATGCTGCAGAGCAAACACAAGTGCAAGATTTTCTTTCTCAATAGTGGAATACTTAAGTTGGTGTTTTTCAAACTTGCGAGAAAAGTAACTCACGGGGGTGGTCGATGCCCTGGTCATCCTCTTGCAGAAGCACTTTCCCAGCACCAACTGCACAGGCATCTACTTCCAGCTTAAAGGGGGAGGTGAAATCTGGGGCAGACAGAACTGGAGAGCAACTCTGAAATGGCGGTGTTTTTTTGCTGGACACAATTTTTCTTGACCATTCTGCTGACCCAGATGGAGAACAGTTCCTTTCCCAAACTCACATTTGGCAAGGTTCAGTGTAAGAGATGTGGCAGATAAGCCCCAAAAAACCTCCCTCAGTGTGGTTATGTGACTAGCCCAGTCATTCGAATACACCACAATGTCATCTAAATAAGCCTTACAGTTTGAAACATCTCCTAAAACCTTACTTACTAGCCTCTGGAAGGTAGTAGGAGCATTGCATAGTCCGAAAGGCATAACTGTGTATTGGAGGAAGCTGTCAGGGGTTGCAAAGGCTGAAATTTCAGAAGCCTGGGGGGTTAAAGGAACTTGCCAGTATCCCTTTAACATGTCGAGTTTGCTAACATACCTCGCAGGTCCAATCTCATCAATGCACAAGTTGACGGTTTACGAGGTAAAGAATGTGCATCAGGGACAGTAATTGAGTTTACCTTTCGGAAGTCAGTACAGAATCTCAGACTTCCATCAGACTTGACATCTAGGACACAAGGAGAACTACAACTCGGTACTGCAAATCCATTCAGCAACAAATAGTCAACCTCCCTTTTCATCATCTCTCTCTTAGCTGGACTAACCCGATAGGCCCGCTGTTTGATTGGTATAGGGTTAGTCAGAATGATGTCATGTGTGATGACCGGTCTGGGAGGGAATATCACTGAAAAGGCTTGGAAAGTCATGTATGAGTTTGGCGATGTATGAGTTTGGCGATGTCAATACTCTGGTCACCATGGAGATGAGACAAATAGTGAGGCAAATCAGACAATACCTCAGTGTTGCTAAGTCTCGCCCCCTGTGGTGTAGCGTTACGCATCACCAGGCCATCAGCAGCAGCGGAAGTCGTCACCTCAGAGAGTGAAGCCATAGGTGAAAATGTTTGGGTTGTAGGTGGCCCCTTTTCATCCTCTCTTGGGCGGTACAGTTTCATCATGTTGACATGACATACTCTGGTCTGCCGCCAGTGGTCAGGGGTTTTGATGATGTAGTTTGTATCACTCAGTTTGCTCTCCACTACATAAGGACCTGAAAATTTATGTGAGAGAGCAGAACCAGGTACAGGTAAAAGAATCAATACCTTGTCTCGGGGTTGAAACAGGCAAGCAACTGCTCTCTGGTCATGACGTTTCTTCATCTTCCTTTGGGAAGAGGTCAGCGCATTCCTAGCCAAAGAGCAAGCCAGCTGAAGGCGCTCTTTGAGCTTGGCCACATACTCAGGAATGCTTTTTTCCTTTAATTCTGGGCTGATAAAATGCTCCTTAAGGACCTTTAAAGGACCCCTAATCTCACATCCAAACACTAGTTCAGCTGGACTTAAAGGGGACATATTATACCCTATTTCCCCCATTAAAATAGTTCCCTGCTCAGTTTTCGTGCATGGTCCCTTTATATGCAAATGAGACACAGGCAAACACACACCCACTTCTTCCAGGGGGTTTCTGATTTGTCCTCTTTACAGCGCTTTACAGCTCTATTCGTCTCCCCCTCCCTCCACTAGTTCTCTGACTATATGGCAGCGTGCGCAGAAAACGGCGAGAGTGCCGTCACAGGAAGAGACGTCCTACATAATGATTGAGCCGAAAACTGTCCAACTGTAAATCAGTTAAAACACTTAGGGACAGCACCACTGATCGCCACCAGCGAGCTGCATAAACTGCTGCTATATGTGACTGTATCAGACTGAGTCTGTGCTCTGGTCATGGAGGACGTGCTGAATAAATATTTTTAATTAGGGGGGTGGAGTGGCTCAGTGGTTAAGACCGATACCCTGTATGCGAAAGACTTCATTGTCGTAAGTTCGATTCCCACCCCTGACTGATTGTACTCAATTCCATTGTAAGTCGCTTTGGATAAAAGCGTCTGCTAAATGACATGTAATGTAATGTAATGTAATGTAATTAGGACGTGTCGGAATGGTCAGTTATGAGCTCTATGAGACCTTTTCTTAACAATGTGTGTGTTTGTAAGTCGCTGACTAAACATGGCGCCCGCTGGCCGCAGTCTGATGTGAAGTGGTGCGAACACACGTTTGCTGACTTTATCCGGCACATTAGCTTCATATATAAAATCCTCTGAGGCTGGAAGTTTGTGTGCTCCACTGTGCAGCCACCAACAACACACTTGTCCCTCTGCCTTGACATAATGCCGCTCTTCCTCCCTCGCCTGCACTCTTGCAGGGACAAGGTGGAGCTAAGGTGGAGCTCTCCAAGTAAACTTACTGGTGGGGCGGTAACATTCGCGGTGAAATGCGCATGCTGTCGTCATAAGCGCTGGGAATTCAACATGGAGTGTTTTATCGCCTATACTTACACTAAGGGGGACCACGAAAACATGACTGAGTGTTCTTTTCCCACACTTTGGCGACTGGTAGGCCCTCCAGAGTCCCAAGTGACTCCTGTACTGCTTCACGGGCTGCAAACAAAACTAGGGGAACACCATAATCCCAATCCTTCTGGGAGTCAAAATAGTGCTTCCTCAACATGGATTTCATAGTCTGATGGAATCGCTCAAGTGCCCCCTGGCTTTCAGGGTGGTAAGGGCTAGATGTTATGTGTTTAACACCTAAGGATTTCAGGGCCTGAGCAAACAGATTGGATTTAAAATGTGTACCTTGGTCCGTTTGAACCACTTTTGGCAGACCAAATAGTGAAAAAAAACAACTTTACCAGGGCTTTGGTAATCACTGGAGCTGTAATTTTCCACAGGGGTACAACTTCTGGGAACCTGGTGGAAGCACACATGACGGTAAAAAAGAAACTGATTCCCAGCTTTAGTTTTTGGTAGTGGCCCCACACAATCTAATATCAATCTAATAACCCAATTAAATGGTTCACCTGTTACTGGAAGGGGACAGAGAGGAGCAGGGGGAATTACCTGATTTGGTTTACCAACCATCAGATTTAAGTCCTGGCCAAAAGAAATGTTTAAGGACTCGGTTATAGGTCTTTGTGACCTCCAGGTGTCCTGACCATGGGTGGTCATTAGCTAAGGACAATACCTGGGAACAAAAAACTGTAGGCACAACAACCTGATAAATCCCACCCCAATCCTCACTCTCTGAGACACCACCAGTCCAGCGGTGCATCAGCAGGCCATTATCAAGGACATAGACTATTTTCTTCTGCTTAGTTTCTTCCTGGCCGACAACTGTTGAGTGACATTTTAAGAGCGTGACATCAACTTGTTGGGCCGTGATGAACTCTTCCCTAGTAGCTGGCAAGTTTCCAACCCCTGGACCAGGGAGGGACGTTCTCATGTCTCCTTGCTGGGCGTCAGGTTGATGGTTGGACTCAGTCACCACATCAGGAAACTGTCAATGCCATATTTCTTTGACTGAGCTCTTGTTACCGTACAAGCAGGAAAAACCTCAGAAAGTGGGTGTGTGATGCTCGCTGACTCTAAAGTTAAATCAGGACTGTCCAGTACCTCAGGGACGGGCATAACCTTGCCCCCAGCTAAGTCATTACCCACAATAATATCAATAACACCATGAATTGGCAAAGCAGGACGCACTGCGACTTTAATGAATCCACTGATCAAGGAAGAACAAATGTGTATACGATGTAAAGGGACAGGTATGAATCTCATCCCAACCCACTGGATGATGGCACTTGAGTGACAGGATGTTTCATGGGACAAAGGCAATATGCCTTCTCTAATAATGGACTGAGAGCCCCCTGTGTCACGCAGCATTTTTACTGGCTGCTGGTCTTTCGGATCTCCTGTAACTGAAACAGAGCCTTCCAAAATGAAAGGCTTAAAGCAGGGATCAGGGTCACTGGCAGTTTGTGAGATCTCAATATCTGGAAACTTACTTTTAATCAGGCCCATGCTTTTGGGCTGGGGCATGTGAGGTGATTGGCCATGGAAGAAGTTAAGGCGGTGGCCTCATGTCCTCTCAGGTGCAGCTCATCATGATCAGCACCTGGTGGAAGGATAGGGGAGGGAGAGAGGAGAGAAGAGAACAAGAAAACAAACCTAATGCCCCTGCTGGGCATGTAACATAAGGTTAGTTTAGGTTAACCTTTAGTTAAGTTAGGGCTTGTTAATATTAACTCTTGTGTGTTAACAGACGAATCAGAGAAGCTTCTCCGTACGGTCACATGATCAACTGGAAGTTACTGTCAGTCATCGTTAAGTGTGGAGATGACCTGAGGCAGGAGCTGCTGGCCTATCAGGTGCTGAGACAGCTGCAGGTACACACCCACTCTCTCTCACATACACACACACACATTATTGTTTATTTCATTTTATCAGTTTGAACTGCTCAATTAATTAATTAATTCATTAATTAATTCATTCATTCATTCATTCATTCATTCATTCATTCATTCATTCATTCATTCATTGATTGATTGATTGATACCCTGCTGTATCAGTGGATCTGGCAGCAGGAGAGACTTCCTCTGTGGATCAAACCATATAAGATTCTGGTGATGTCATCAGACAGTGGAATGATCGAACCTGTGCTCAACGCTGTGTCCCTGCACCAGGTATTTACACACACTTTTGTCATGGTGGTCACTTGTGGTACTGCAACATCAAATACTCATGTGGTCATACATATATAGATCTTTATATTCTATATTTTTTAGAGTTTAACATTTGTAAAACCTTCCTAAAGGCCATAAAAAGCCCAGAAACATCTTATTTCCCAGAGTGATGTCACAGCTGTGTACGAGCACAGCAAAGCGCGGTCATGTGACGGCTACTGTCAGGGAACCGTACGATGTGAAAACTTTATGAGAAATGTGAATAAATGAAGGCGATGAGGGAGTTACTTTTACATTTCTTTAAATATTACGACAAAACAGGTTTTAGTTATTTATTCGTCGCTCAGGATTTATTTTCAAACTTATTGTCGATGTATTAGCGACCTGCTGTGTGGATTCATACTGATGTCGGTCTGAGACCTGATGAACACATGAATCTGTTCAAATGTGATGAAGACAAGAATTAAATGAGTTCATGAAGTTACTGATAAATGTGATGAACACATGAATTACACTGTTCATACATGTGATGAACACGTGAATTAAATCAGTTCATAAAGTTACTGATAAATGTGATGAACGCATGAATTAAATTGGTTCATGAAGTTACTGACAAATGTGATGAACACATGAATTACTCTGTCTGTTCATAAAGTTAGTGATAAATGTGATGGACACATGAATTACACTGTCTTTCATACATGTGATGACCACGTGAATTAAATGAGTTCATGAAGTTACTGATAACTTCATTACTGATGATAGATGCTGCAGTGCTAACATACAGTGTAATTCACTCATTCATCATATAGTTGTTGTTGTGACGAAATGAACAGACAGTGTAATTCATGTGTTCATTACAATTGTCAGGTGCGTAAATAGAGTCAGCTGTCTCTGCCTGACTGACGTTGTTGTTGTGACTGGTGCGTAAACAGAGTCAGCTGTCTCTGCCTGACTGACGTTGTTGTTGTGACAGGTGCGTAAACAGAGTCAGCTGTCTCTGCTGGACTGATGCTGTCGTTGTTGTGACAGGTGCGTAAATAGAGTCAGCTGTCTCTGCTGGACTGATGCTGAGTGACAGCTGTCTCTGCTGGACTGATGCTGTCGTTGTGACATGCGTAAATAGAGTCAGCTGTCTCTGCTGGACTGATGCGTTGTGACTCGTAAATAGAGTCAGCTGCTGGACTGATGCTGTCGTTGTTGTTGTGACGGGTGCATAAACAGAGTCAGCTGTCTCTGCCTGACTGACGTTGTTGTTGTTGTGACAGGTGCGTCAACAGAGTCAGCTATCTCTGCTGGACTGATGCTGTCGTTGTGACAGGTGCGTAAATAGTCAGCTGTCTCTGCTGGACTGATGCTGTCGTTGTTGTGACAGGTGCATAAACAGAGTCAGCTGTCTCTGCCTGACTGCAGCTCAAACTTAACCCGGCCAAGTTACTATGGTGATTTATTCTCGGCAGCTAGCCTGCTCCTCAGGCTAACAGCCAGGCTAAGATTAATCCTAGTGATTCACCTGTATTTCCACCGTCAATCCCGTGAGGAATTAATGTGTTTTACAGCATTTCCATGGTCTTTCTAGGTATGTTGCATCATTTTCATTATCCTGTATTAAAATATTACATATATAGTCATTTCTCATTTCATTTAAATCTGTTGGCTGTTTGTAATTGCAACAGTCTTTTTATATTGATTCAAGTGGTAGTATTATTACTCCGACCAAGTGTTATATTGCTATGCTAATGAAGGCTGCTTGTCAAATTGCCGTCAGAGGTTTCATAAATATGTGTTTTAATGCAGTAATTGAGATTACAAAACACAGCTGATGAAGTTGTGTTTTCAATGAAATCTGTGATGAGGGCAATATATTATATATAGGTCCAACTCCCATTCACCTGTTCCCTCTATATATTGGCTTGTCCTTTTTTGGAGGATGCACTGGATGAGGAAGCCCTAATCCTCAGACGAGCATTTAGGCATGAAAGCGTCTTCTGTTTTACATTCTACTTTACATTCATCACAAAGATTAAAACACTGTATTGCAGTTATGGTTACTGTGTGCACTGAAATACTCACTTCTCTTTCTAGTTTCTGGATTTCCAGGTCTGGTTTCCTGAGTGTCCGGCATTTAATCTCAAGATCCAGCTCCATTTCTTAGAGCTTTCTCTTCTTGAGTGTGATTTTAACATCTGCCAGCTCTATCTGTCTCTCCAAATGTCAATTAGCGCAGCAGGATTTGTGCATAATGTAGATTTACTTTGGCCAACACTCACAATGTTACCAGGCTGCTTAGGAGACTGTGCAGCATCTGGGTCCTTTTGCACATGTTTTCTATTTGCACCACATCACTGACTTCATATACTTTATGGACTAAATAAGCAGGATATTTACATAAAATTGACATATCTCAAGCCTTCTGGAGTCCAGTGACACAGTCTCCTAATTTGCAGAAGTGAATTCTGCAGCTGCAGATGTGCCTTCCCCCTGCCATATACATACATGTATTGAGAGAACTTGAATTAAGATTTCACGGGACATACCAAGCCTGTGATTTCAATACAATGTAATTTAAGTATGCCATGAACACGCACTTATCCCATCTATCTTCACCTGGCTTAACATAGCCGCGCCTTTTCATCCTGGTTTGGCAAACATGCAACCAATTAAGCCAGGATGCGCCGAGCAGACTAGTTCAAGCCGCACTTGCTCAATTATCCTGGATTTCTTTATTCTAGTTTTGTGCAATACCCCCCAGGACTGACACTACCGTTGTTGTTGTGACTGGTGCGTAAACAGAGTCAGCTGTCTCTGCTGGACTGACGTTGTTGTTGTTGTGACAGGTGCGTAAACAGAGTCAGCTGTCTCTGCTGGACTGACGTTGTTGTTGTTGTGACAGGTGCTTAAACAGAGTCAGCTGTCTCTGCTGGGCTGATGCTGTTGTTGTTGTTGTGACAGGTGCGTAAATAGATGCTGCAGTGCTAAATCAAGTGTAATTCACTCATTCATCATGACTGATGATAGATGCTGCAGTGCTAACATACAGTGTAATTCACTCATTCATCATTACTGATGATAGATGCTGCAGTCCTAACATACAGTGTAATTCACTCATTCATCATGACTGATGATAGATGCTGCAGTGCTAACATACAGTGTAATTCACTCATTCATCATGACTGATGATAGATGCTGCAGTGCTAACATACAGTGTAATTCACTCATTCATCATGACTGATGATAGATGCTGCAGTCCTAACATACAGTGTAATTCACTCGTCACAACCGTGCGGTAAAGCGAATGCAGTACCGCACCAGCCGCTCTCTGATTCTCCGGCCCATCTCCCGCTCCCTCGTCCCCTCACTCGTGAACAAGCCCCCGAGATACTTGAACTCCTTCACCTGGGGCAAGGAGTCATTCCCTACCCGGAGAAGGCAATCCACCGGTTTCCTGCTAAGAGCCATGGCCTCAGACTTAGAGGTGCTGATCCTCATCCCGACCGCTTCACACTCGGCCACGAACCGATCCAGTGAGCGCTGAAGATCACAGGCCGACGAAGCCATGAGGACCACATCATCTGCAAAAAGCAGCGACGAAATCTCAAGCCCGCCAAACCACAACCCCTGTCCCCCACAACTACGCCTCGATTGACAAGATGGTTCAGAGAGGACTCAGACGCAGAGGCCCTTTAATGGTCTTTATTGGCACTCGTTAACAAAACACAAGACAGATCCTCTTTACTGAGGGAAAACAAAAGCGAGGCTATGAAAAACTATAACAAATGGAGAACACAACGCTCTTCAAAAGAAACGTTGTGGAACTATGGATGAGGAACAAAAAATCACTCCGAAGAGGAAACAAACTCAGACAATGGTTATCACCTAAAACTCAAAAACCGAAAACTCTCCAAACTCAAACTCAAAAGCACAATCCTATTGATTGGCGATCTTTAGCTAACCAAGAATGAGGTCAAAAACAAAACGCAATCTAAATGATTGGATCTAATCAATCTAACTAATAAAAGGTAAGTCACAATCCTAGTGATTGGAGTTGCTAAAAAGGCTGTGAAAATGTACAAACAGAAAGGAGGAAAACAAAAGGGCTATAAATCTTAACTAAGGTATCAGCTGAAAGGCTATGACAAGAAAACTTACAAAAGAAAGCGTCGCTCACTAAGAGGATCGAAAAACTTGTGGAATCTGTGGCTGTGACGAGGAGCTCTGGTGATCAGGCATGGATTAAACACACTGTCACTGGAACAGAGAGATTTTAAAGGGGACATATTATGCAAAATCAACTTTTTAACCATTTTAATACTTATATTTGGGACTCTGGAGGCCCTACCAGTCGCCAAAGTGTGGAAAAAGAATACTCAGTCATGTTTTCGTGGTCCCCCTTAGTGTAAGTATAGGCCATAAAACACTCCATGTTGAATTCCCTGCACTTATGACGGCAGCATGCGCATTTCACCGTGAATGTTACCGCCCACCAGTAAGTTTACTTGGAGAGCT
The DNA here is from genome assembly GCF_019176455.1 of Solea senegalensis. NCBI lineage: Eukaryota > Metazoa > Chordata > Actinopteri > Pleuronectiformes > Soleidae > Solea > Solea senegalensis. Next base: position 1,534,676 of record NC_058039.1, on the reverse strand, counting down.
CCACCTTAGCTCCACCTTGTCCCTGCGAGAGTGCAGGCGAGGGAGGGAGAGCGGTATTATGTCAACGCGGAGGGACAAGTGTGCTGTTGATGGCTGCACAGTGGAGCACAGTGTTTTACAGAGGATTTTATATATGAAGCTAATGTGCCGGATAAAGTCAGCAAACGTGTGTTCGTGTGTTCACACCACTTCACATCAGACTGCGGCCAGCAGTCGCCGTATTTAGTCAGCGACGTACAAACACACACATTGTTAAGAAAAGGTCACATAGAGGTCATAACTGACCATTCTGACACGTCCTAATTAAACATATTTGTTCAGTACGTCCTCCATGACCGGAGCACAGACTCAGTCTGATAGTCACATACAGCAGCAGTTTATGCAGCGATCAGCGGTGGATCAGTGGTGCTGCTCTCTCTCTGTGTCACCACTGACACAGAGAGAGAGCCAACCATGGCTAAGCCATAACTGTGGCTCAGGTTTCCGTTCCATCAATCTGAGCCTCAACCCTGTTCCACCAAGGTGGCTAATGTGAATGCCACCCAAGTAATCATGGTAACCATGGTAACTTATTCTGCCGGGCAAACCTGGTCTGTAGCAGGCTAAAAGTGAAGCTTAGCACCATCTATGATCAAAGAATGTCCAATAGACAGAAACAGAGACACACACAACTGTCATGGAATGATAAAATAATATGTAAAACATAAAAAATATAATAAAAGAAAATTTAAAGAGATCATCATTCATTTGATGAAACAAGGGTTAGGGCCTCAGATTGATAGGAGATAGATGATTGATTTGCTGTCACCTGCATTCACTTACTGTAATAGGGTTCCTCGTCTCCATTGAATTGCTTGATTTGCTAAAATGATTCTAGATAAATAATCAATAGATCTGTCATATGATTATTTCCTATAGAATGATAACCAACATTGCATTTCTTCATGTAATAATCTACCATCAATTGTATGATAAATGTGAGTCATGTAAAATACTTTGATTAAATGTAGCCTATTATTATCAAAAATGTAGGCAAGGCAACTTTATATAGTACATTTTAGCACAAGGTGATTCAAAGTGCTTTACATAAAATAAAATGAAAACACAACAATTCAACATATAGCATGTGGGACAAAATACAGAAGTAGCACAAATACAGCATGTAAAAATGACAGGCTTAAATGAAAATGATATCAATTCTATACAATTGGACATGCAGGAAATAAATGAAAGCTATCTCATCGATTTGCATGACATTCAGTTGATAAATGTGATGAATATCACGTTCTAACATAACTACTAGGGCTGCCAAATGATCAAATATGGAGAATTTCACATAAATTGCAGTGAAACAATAATGCTATTTTAATTATGTTCATATGAATGTTACTTATTAGGGTTGTCTTTTCCTTTTCATTTTAGGGTTTGGTTGCATTAATAGATCCACATAATTGATTAGTTTAAAACAAAAACCATAAAGAAATCAATTGGTAGATTATTGTCTACATATATTTTGTCCCTTGATGATGCTGAAATACTTCATTTTCTTTGTCACTTACACATTCAGCCTGTCACCAATATTCTGCCACGCCACATCCCTCGCTTTATTGATTGCCGCGGTATTGCCCTTCTTTCAGATTATGTGGCTGTAATCCTCATATACCTCCATGAGGAGGGTTTGCTCCGCTGCGGAGAACATCTCTGCACGCTCGTTTCCCTTTCTTTTCGGCATTTTTCACAGTTTCCGAGCTCAACTAGAATGGGCTTTTTATTTTCCCTGTGGGCGTGCACAAGTTGAGACTTAACAGTTGAGGCTTGACTAAGCGTCAGGTGGAACCTGCTGATTTCACTTGATGGAACGGCTTGGAGCTAGATTGGGAGGTGGAGCTTATTCAAGCTTCAAGCTTACACCTAAGTCTGGCAATTCTTAGCTACGTTGATGGAATACCCCCCTGGACTGACGTTGTTGTTGTTGTTGTGACAGGTGCGTAAACAGAGTCAGCTGTCTCTGCTGGACTTCTTCCTGCAGGAGTTCGGCAGCGTCACCACTGAAGCGTTCCTCAGTGCTCAGAAGAACTTCGTGCAGAGCTGTGCTGGCTACAGTCTCATCTGTTACCTGCTGCAGGTGAAGGACAGGTGAGACTCTCTGCTCATACACCATCATTATCAAGCTAAGCTAGGCTAACGTACGGAGCTGCTGTGTGGGGGTGTGTGTGTGTGTGTAGACACAACGGGAACATTCTTCTGGACTCTGAAGGTCACATCATCCACATCGACTTTGGATTCATCCTCTCAAGTTCTCCACGAAACCTCGGCTTTGAAACGTCAGCGTTTAAACTCACGCCAGAGTTTGTGCACGTAAGTGTGTGCACGCATGTGTGCGTGCGTGTGTGTGTAGGTGATGGGAGGTCTGTATGGAGACATGTTCCTCTACTATAAGGTGTGTGTGTGTGTGTAGGTGATGGGAGGTCTGGATGGAGACACTTTCCTCTACTATAATAATAATAATAATAATAATAATAATACATTTAATTTAAAATTCCCTTTCAGGTCACTCAAGGACACTTTACAACACGATAAAATTAAAATCACACAATTTCGTAAAAAAACAAAACAAAAAAGGAGCACATAAAATCAACACAATAACTTAGGGGGAGTGGTGGTGATAGCAGGGGGGGGTTAGAGGGAGTAGGCGGTCAGGAACAGGTGAGTTTTCAGTTGTGATTTAAAGAGGTGGAGAGAGTCGCAGTTACGGAGGTCAGGTGGTAGTGAGTTCCAGAGCTGGGGAGCAGAGTGGCTGAAGGCTCTGCCCCCCCATAGTGCTGAGGCGGGCAGGGGGCACAGAGAGGTGGATGGAGGAGGAGGATCTGAGGGAACGAGTGGGGATGATGATGTGCAGGAGATCAGACAGGTAAGGAGGGGCAAGGTTGTGGATGGCCATGTATGTGTACAGGAGGAGTTTGTAGTTGATGCGGTGTTTGACAGGGAGCCAGTGGAGGTGCTGGAGGACGGGGGTGATGTGGTGGTGTGAGGGGGTCTTTGTGATGATACGGGCGGCTGAGTTTTGGACCAGTTGCAGTTTATGGAGATACTTTTGGGGGAGGCCATAGAGGAGAGAATTACAGTAGTCAAGACGGGAGGTGACGAGACTGTGAACAGGACGGCTGTGGAGTGGGGGGTGAGGGAGGGGCGGAGTCTGTTGATGTTGCGGAGATGGAAATAAGCGGTGCGGGTAGTGATGTTGATGTGTGAGTGAAAAGAGAGTGTGCTGTCGAGGATGACACCCAGACTCTTTACCTGAGGGGAGGGGGAAACTGAGGAGCTGTCAATGGTGAGGGAGAAGCTGTTAACTTTAGATAGGGTGGATTTAGTGCCGAGGAGGAGGAGTTCAGTTTTATTGCAGTTTAATTTAAGGAAGTTTGAGGTGAACCAGGTTTTTAGCTCAGAGAGACAAGAGGTGAGGGAGGGGGGTGGTAGTGTGGAATTTGGTTTGCAAGAAAAGTAGAGCTGGGTGTCATCCGCGAAGCAGTGGAACTGGATATTGAATTTACGGAGGATGTGGCCGAGGGGGAGGAGATAGATGATGAAGAGAAGGGGCCCCAGGACAGATCCCTGGGGCACACCTGTAGTGACTGGGGAAGGTTTTGAAGTGAAAGATTTGAGCTGTACAAACTGAGTGCGGCCTGTGAGGTAAGAGTGGAACCAGCTGAGGGGAGTGTGGGAGAGGCCAATGGAGGAGAGTCTATTGAGGAGGATGGGGTGTGAGATGGTGTGAAGGTGTGTGAAGGTGTGTGTGTGTGTGTGTGTGTGTGTGTGTGTGTGTGTGTGTGTGTGTGTGTGAGGTGTGGAACATGTGTGTGTGTGTAGGTGATGGGAGGTCTGGATGGAGACATGTTCCTCTACTATAAGGTGTGTGTGTGTGTGTGTGTGTGTGTGTGTGTAGGTGATGGGAGGTCTGGATGGAGACATGTTCCTCTACTATAAGGTGTGTGTGTGTGTGTGTGTGTAGGTGATGGGAGGTCTGGATGGAGACATGTTCCTCTACTATAAGATGCTGATGCTTCAGGGTTTAATCGCCGCCAGGAAACACATGGAGAAGGTTCTGCAGATTGTGGAGATCATGCAGCAAGGTCACACACACACACGCACACACACACACACACACACACACGCGCCCTATCCTCATGACGATGTCACTTCCTGTCTGCAGGGTCACACCTGCCGTGTTTCCATGGCAGCAGTACCATCCGTGGCCTGAAGGAGCGTTTCCACATGAGTCTGACGGAGGAGCAGCTGCAGCTGCTGGTGGAGCAGCTGGTGGATGGATCCATGCGCTCCATCACCACCAAACTGTACGACTCCTTCCAGTACGTCACCAACGGCATCATGTGACCACACACGTTCACCCTGTCACAGTGACCACAGGGAAACACACATTCACCCTGTCACAGTCACATTTGACCTGAAGAAGCACAAAGAGTTCATCTGAGCAACAGACAGTGATCTTCATCATCATCATCAGTGAAGATAAACTGATCAGCTGGTCACATTTTTTTTTCAATCATTTGTTTTAAACCTTTACAAACATTTTTAGATTCCGGTTTATTTTCATTTTTATCATAAAGTTTCACGTTTTTTAACAGACAAACTAAATTGATTGTTACTAGATTAGATTTGTTAGCATTAACTGACACAACTAATGCTAACTAGCTTGTCAGTTAGCATTAACTGACAAAACTTAATCAGATTTTTTGTTTTAACGACAGAAAAAATTCATCTTTATGCTAAATGTTAGCATGTTGCTACGTAACTAAAATGGCTTCTTTCTTCTTTTGACTGAATGTAAACGACATGTTTCAAAGTTTTTAATAAAAGGAAAGATTTTACGTGGTCAATATCATTTGTTTGTTCATAAGTGCTTTTATTTTGACACTAAATACTTTGATTTCACTGAAGCATTTCAGTAACAAAGCGACATCTTTATTCTGTGTCAAACTCAACTTTTCATCATGAATAAAAAATAGAAACTACACTTTGTACTTCCTGTTATTTTGTAGTGTTCTGCCCCGTGTTACTTCCTGTTTTCTATGAGCTCGACTTCCTGTGTCTGTGGCCCCACCCACCTGGTCAACTCCACCTGTTGACCTCCACCACAGTCTTCGTTTCAGTCATGAACGTTACGCTCTGGCTCCACCTGCTGGTCATTGCTCACATCTGCAGGAAGATTGGTCTCCAGGTTATTATTTCAACGACTTTCCACCTTAGACCAGCAGGGGGCGTAAACCTGACTGTTTCTACCTCAGACCAGCAGGGGGCGTAAACCTGTGGCTTGATTGAGGTGGTCAGAGGTCAAAGGTCATTATAAATTAAAAACACAGTTATTTAAATTCAATTACATTACTCTATTCGTAACTCTTATAATCAGACAGCACCTTACCTCCAGAGGGTTTAAAGTTTTAAATCTTTTTTAGATTTTATATTTTTTATGTTTAAACTGTTGGTTTTCTTTTTATTGTTGGGCTGACCGGGTTCTGGAGACTGAAATTTCGTTCTGACCTCATGTCTTAATGTGTGTTGGTATGACAAAGAAATCTTGAATCTTGAATCTAAATATGCTGTCATGGTAAACAAAGTGCACACTCAGTATATTTAAATGAAAACAACCATATATTTATTATGTTAGACAGAGTTCACACTGACACACATACACAAAGATTAAATTACAGAGAAATCAAACATCATTGAGTCTAATGATTTAATTCAGATTTATTCACATTTACATCATTTATGTCTCTTTCATACATCACAGGAAATGTGACAATCACCATGGCAACCAGGTGTTACTGAGGCAGTGACCGCATCATCACGTTTAAAAACTCAGGGAGATTTTTTATTTGTTTTTAAATAAAAAAAAAAGCTTCAGTTACATTAAAGGGATAGTTCAAACAAACACAGGAGCTGCTGCTCCTCTGCTGCCTCCTGTGGTCATTTTGTGTCACTGAGGTCAAAATAAGACATTTGAACTTAGTGATGGAGGATCAACAACTCCTGAAATCACTGATTTTCTCTCTGGACTTTGGCATGGGAGAGTGGGTGTGCTTTACAGACCTCAGTTTCCTGTGTAACAATGAGATAAAGACGTGATCAAGTGACGCAGATATCAAAGACTTAAACTTGTTATGGATAAAATCAGTTTCTCCTTGTCTCAGCAGCAGGGGGCGCCTCTGAACCCTTTAATGTCAGTGTTTATGTAAAACATTTAAGTCACATGACAGGAAGTGATGAAGATCATGAAGAGTCTATAAGACGACACAGTCTGAGTCTTTGTCTCTTCTCCTGCTTTGCTGAGACCCTTGACCTCTGACCTGCAACAACAAACAGTCACACGATCATGTTGAGCATGTTAGCTCAGGAGTTAGCTCGGGTGTTAGCTGAGGAATTGGCTCGGGTGTTAGCTCGGGTGTTGGCTAGGTGATAGCTCGGGTGTTGGCTAGGTGATAGCTCGGGTGATAGTCTAGGTGATAGCTAGGTGTTCTAGGTGTTGCTAGGTGATAGCTCGGTGTTGGCTAGGTGATAGCCTTCGGGTGTTGGCTAGTTAGCTCGGTGTTGGCTAGGTGATAGCTCGGGTGTTGGCTAGGTGATAGCTCGGTGTTGGCTAGGTGATAGCTTGGGTGTTGGCTCGGTGGTAGCTCGGATTTTGGCTTGGGTGTTACCTGTGTTGGTGTCTGCACTGGTCCCTGTTGTTGTTGTTGTTGTTGATGATATTCTTCCTGTTGCAGTTGTCGAGCTAACTCTAGGTCACTGAGTGGTGCTGTAGCGCCGCCCTGCTGCTGTAGAGACACTGCCACCAGGTAATCCTAAAACAATCACACTGTCAGTTGTGACAGACCAGCAGGTGGCGTCACCGTCACATGACCCGTCTCACCTGGTCGATCTGTTTCTGCTGCTCCTGACCACACGGTGGAAGAGTGGAGGTGGGCGGAGCTCGTTGATGACACAGTCTGAAGTCAGAGTCGCAGAAGTTTCCATCGCCCTCGACGTTGTGAAGAGACTCCCACACCAGCGCCCCCTCCTGGAGGAAACCCTGATCTGTCACCAACAGGTACAGGTGACCCTGTTCAAAACAAACTTTATTAACAACAGGTACAGGTGACTGTGAATAAAGTTTGTTTTGAACAGGGAGCTGCAGGGATGTGTCTCTCTCTCTATATTCAATGAATCTTTATTGATCAGGGACAAAGCATTGAGACGTGTGTGAGTGTGTGTCTCCACCTTGTGTTTGATCATGGTACTGAAGTGGTTGTTTCTAAAGAACACAGAGATTTCTCCTTCTTTCGCCGCCATGTTGAGTTCACACAGACCGTGATATGACAACTGAGTCGCTGTCGACTCCAGAAACTGCTCTGCTAACAGACCTGCACACACACACAAAAAGACAGAGAGGTTCACTTTAAGCAATGATTCGTCAAACCCGTGCACAGTGTGTGTGTGTGTGCGTTTTACCTTCACTGACTCGGCTGCTGTCAGTTGAGTGTTTGTATTCGATGATTTTCTCCACCAGCTGATTGTAACTCAGTTTGCCCACAGCAGCGGTCATCTCTGGACTCTGACCACACACAGACAGACAGACACACACACACACACACACATTCAGTCTCAGTGAGGACACTCAGACATTCCCTAACCCTTAAAGGTTAAATGATGTTGTGCCTCATTCACTCACACAGACACACACACACCTGTACACACCTGTGGGTCGACGAGCCAGCCGTGGTACAGTGGAATGTCCAGCAGGTCAAACACGATACACTCAGGTGTGTATTCAAAGTCTGTGACACCACTGAAACCAACATTCACGTCCAAACCTGTGGACAGTTTCGGGAGGACGGCCATGACATCACTCATGTTCTACACACACACACACGCACACACACACGCACATATGCACACTTTTCAGTTGTAATCGACTATTCATCACTGCAGTCTGTGTGTGTGTGTGCGTGCGTGTTTACCTGTTGGAAGTTTAGCTCCATCCCATCAGCTTTCTCTCTGGGTGTGACAGCTAAAACACACTCTCCTACACACATAGACACACACACACAGTTGTTAAATATTGTGAATTACGAGGCAACTTAAATGCACCACAGCTGTGAACTCACCCAGGTGAGTCATCAGGTCTTCAGTGGTGACGACATCAGTCTGAGCAGGAAGTTTCGCCTGAGCACACACACACACAGATTCACTGGATTAATTTAATCTCAAAGTCTCTGTTGTGTTTTTAATCTCTTTCTGTTCTGTGTATGTGCGTGCGTGCGTGCGTGCGTGTGTGTGTGTGTCACCTTCCAACGTAGAAACAGTGTGTTCATGATGGCCAGCAGGGGGCAGGGTCCATTCTCACTCTGCGTGATGATGGGCGTCTTCTTCTCCTTCCAGTTGATCCATTTCACCAGGTAATACACCTGCCCGGCAACAGGAGGCACTGCAGCAGCAGCTCCAGCAGCTGGAGGAGGGGCTGAAGCTGCTGAAGGAGGCGCTGCACGGACAGCGCCACCTGAGGAGATGACTACAGTCACAAACACACTTTTTAATTCAGAAATCTGCAGAATAAAATCTCACCACCAGGGTGCAACTGACATGTCTCACTGTCCTTCACATGGTGGACATCAGTGGACACACAGGCATCCTCAGCCAGAGCAGGGAGGGACAAGGACCTGCTGTCCTCTTCCAGACTGGTGATGAAGACAGAGGGCGAGTCCATACACTCCGCCCCCTGCTCATCTGAACCCGCCCCACCCTCTCCAGACAAACTGTCCTCCGCGTCCACACCTGCAAACACAGGGACACAATATCAGGACACACATCCTGCTGTAGACCTGGGGGTGTGGCCTGACCAATAATCTATACTATAGACATTAGATCAAGGAGGTCAGAGGTCAGTATGAGCTGATGATTTCACCTTCACGGGGTCCGCTGTCAGACAGAGATTCTTCGGCCATTGTGGTCCCGTTCTCTGACGTTGGTGGTGGGGGTGTGGCCTCCTCCTCTTTCAGGACTGTTGTTGGCCGAGGATTGACCTCTGACCCCGGCATGTGTCCCTGCTCTTCCTCTGCATTAGTTCCAGTCCATTCTTTAGAGGCCGTCTCTGTGATGAGAGTGGGCGTGTCTGTAGTGTGTGTGGGCGTGTCTGTGATAAGAGTGGGCTTTTCTGTGTTGAGAGTGGGTGTGTCTGTGGTGAGAGTGGGTGTATCTGTGATGAGAGTGGGCGTGTCTGCCAGCGAGTCTGACATTATCAGCTGATCAGCCATCGATGCTAGAAAAATAACGTGTGGTAACTTCACTATCAACTGTGCAGCGAGGGGGAGGAGTCAGTGTCCAGAGGCTCAAACGTTGATCTGAGAAATGGGCGTGACAGAGGAGGAGGCGGGGCTCCACTGCAGCCTCAACATCGCCACCATGTGACCAGAATCTGTGAGTTCACCACCTGCTGAGGTACGAAAAACAAACGCACATGAGTCCAACACAATGCCGTCTGCAGTGTCCAATCACAGAAGACCTGAGAAACAAACACGACAACAGACATCCTCAAAAGAGACAACTGATGTCCTCTTTAGAGTCAACAGACGTCCTATGAAGAGACAACACACGTCCTCTGAACAGACAACTCACCATATAAAACAACAAATCTGACTTAAATTTGAACAACTATTAAAATAACAACATAATTAACTTAAAACACACACCCGCGCGCGCGCACACATACGCACATAAACAGGAAGTAAGTGAGAGTCGAGGCGGGTCAAAGTTAAAACCTTCGTCTCCTCCTTGAGCTCCACAGCTACTCACCCTAAGCTAACACTGGAGCTAACTGTGCTCCGCGCACACTCACCGATTCCTGCGGGGAACTCGACACTAAAGTCCGGGTTAAAGACTCAACTCGAGTCGTTAAATACGCAGCTTCTCAACGACGGTGCTGACGGTGAACATGTTTTCATCCGCTACCGTTGAAGGCCCCGCCCACCGCGCGCAACACGACGTCATTCCGTCACATCCGCCCAACCGGTTAGCAGTTAGCCACCTAGCAACCGCAGTTAGACCTACTTGACTTGGGCCGCGGTTTAACAAAGTGAACTCAAAGTGACGTCACCGTCAGCACGTCATCATCGGCGTCAGCCTTTTCCGCCACGTCGTTAGAAGACGCCAGGAAAGACGTTGATGAAATAAACAACAGTTTATGCGTCAACAACAGTAAAAACGAATGGTTTTCTGAAGAAATCGAAACCCTTTTCGAAAGAAAAGTGGTTGTTTTTCAGGAGTTCGCGTGGCTTTGACTCCAAAACAAACTTCAAATGAAGAGTAAACACGCAGTTTACCATCCCTCTCTGTCCCTGTGGCCGCCTGTTGCGATACATTTGTCTCTGCTGGGGCGGGCGGTGCACATAAAACCAGCTGAACACATTACATCTCAAGCTGCACGGCTGGTGTTTTATTTTGAAAGGTCAGACAAGAAGAAGTGTGTCTGATGTCGACTGACACTTGATAAGTTTGACTCAATCAGTAAATTAACCACCTGAATGAATTAGCTGATCGTTTCACAGAAAAACAAACAGTGACTCAGCAGAATCGCTTGAAAAAAAACCCATAGATTTAAAAGATATATTTTGACTCTTTAATGTCACTAAAGAAGAGGACAAACATTTTTATTTCTAAAACGTTTATTTATTCTTGTTTGTCACCTGTCGTTGTCTTAACTTCTCAGCACAAACTCCAGGTAAATAATAAATCATTTAGTTTTGCAATCTTCTGAACACGTACAAACATGCTGCAGCACCACCACCAACAGTCACTGTTGCCATGGAAACAGGGCCGGGCCCTCATCGTGTCAACACACCACGCCTCCACTAACAAGAGAGAGAGAGAGAGAGAGCAAGAGAGAGATATCAGAGTCCACTCATAAAAGCCTGTGTGTGTGATGTCATCAGGTTTCCCAGAGTTATCCGCCGTTTGTCCTGTAACTGTCTCACCTGTCTCACTCACCTGTGTTTCAGAGTTTCCCGTCGACTCCCTGACAGAGAACTCTTTACACTGTAAGTTTTTATTTTCTCTACATAGTATGTGAATGTGTCTGTGTGTGAGTGTGTGTGTGTCTGTCTGTGTGAGTGAGTGTGTGTCTGACTGTGTGTGTGTGTATGTGTGAATGTGAGAAACAAGTTCTTCATGTGACATTGACATGTGACAACAAACTGACTTTACAAACTCACTTAACAAACTGACTTTACAAACTGACTTTACAAACTCACTTAACAAACTGACTTTACAAACTGACTTAACAAACTGACTTAACAAACTCACTTTACAAACTCACTTTACAAACTCACTTAACAAACTGACTTTACAAACAAACTTAACAAACTCACTTTACAAACTCACTTTACAAAAACAAACTCACTTTACAAACTGACTTAACAAACTCACACAAACTGACTTAACAAACTGACTTAACAAACTCACTTTACAAACTGACTTAACAAACTCACTTTACAAACTGACTTAACAAACTCACTTTACAAACTGACTCAACAAACTGACTTAACAAACTCACTTAACAAACTCACTTTACAAACTCACTTAACAAACTTTAACAAACTCACTGTACAAACTGACTTAACAAACTCACTTTACAAACTCACTTTACAAACTCACTCACAAACTCACAAACTCACTTTAACAAACTGACTTAACAAACTACTTACTTAACAAACTCACTTAACAAACTCACTACAAACTGACTTAACAAACTGACTTAACAACAAACTCACAAACTCACTTTACAAACTCACTTAACAAACTCACTTTACAAACTCACTTAACAAACTCACTTTACAAACTCACTTAACAAACTGACTTACAAACTGACTTTACAAACTGACTTAACAAACTGACTTTACAAACGGACTTTACAAACTGACTTTACAAACTGACTTAACAAACTCACTTTACAAACGGACTTTACAGACTCACTTAACAAACTGAACAAACTGACTTAACAAACTCACTTTACAAACTCACTTTACAAACTGACTTAACAAACTCACTTTACAAATTGACTTTACAAACTCACTTTACAAACTGACTTAACAAACTCACACAAACTGACTTAACAAACTCACTTCACAAACTGACTTAACAAACTCACTTTACAAACTGACTTAACAAACTCACTTTACAAACTGACTTAACAAACTCACTCAAACTTACAAACTCACTTAACAAACTGACTTAACAAACTCACTGAAACTCACTTTACAAACTCACTTAACAAACTCACTTTACAAACTGACTTACTCACTTAACAAACTCGACTTTACAAAACAAACTCACTTTACAAACTCACTTAAACTCACTTAACAAACTCACTTCACTTAACAAACTCACTTTACAAACTCACTTTACAAACTCACTTAACAAACTCACTTTACAAACTGACTTAACAAACTCACTTTACAAACTGACTTAACAAACTGACTTAACAAACTCACTTTACAAACTCACTTAAACTACAAACTGACTTAACAAACTCACTTTACAAACTGACAACAAACTCACTTTACAAACTGACTTAACAAACTCACTTAACAAACTCACTTTACAAACTCACTTAACAAACTGACTTAACAAACTGACTTAACAAACTCACTTTACAAACTGAACAAACTGACTTAACAAACTCACTTTACAAACTCACTTTACAAACTCACTTTACAAACTCACTTTACAAACTGACTTAACAAACTGACTTAACAAACTCACATTACAAACTGGCGTAACAAACTGACTTAACAAACTCACTTTACAAACTCAAACAAACTCACTTACAAACAAACAAACTCACTTTACAAACTCACTTACAAACTCACTTTACAAACTCACTTAACAAACTCACTTTAACTTAACAAACTCACTTTACAAACTCACTTAACAAACTCACTTTACAAACTGACTTAACAAACTGACTTAACAAACTCACTTTACAAACTCACTTCACACTTTTAGTCGAATGGCTGCAGCGGCTTACGGCTCTTCACTTCAGTGCTCTTTCCTTCTTCTTTATATGCACTAACTGTACTGCAGTTACTGTGAGTGTAATGTGCAATAACTGTACTGCGAACACCCAATACACTCGCTAGTCGCTTCTGGATATCGGGAGTAAACAACAGATATCTGTTTCAAGTAACTTTCAAAACCATCCAGGTTTTTCCTAACCAGAAACCCTGGATGACTAACCAGGTCCACACACTCCTCAGGGCTCACAACGCTGCCTTCAGGTCAGGGGATAGAGCACTGTACAGTGCTGCTCAAGCTGACCTGAGGAGAGGAATTAAGAGAGCTAAAGCGGACTATAGGTTGTGTATAGAGTCCCATCTGTCCAGCAACAACACACAGGAGGTATGGTGGGGAATACAGGATATCACCAACTACAGAGGTTGTGAGGCACCAACAGCAGACCGGAGTGTGACACTGGCGGAGGAGCTTAACAGCTTCTTTGCTCGGTTTGAAACATCTCAGCAGCTCTCATCTGCCCATGCCTTCAACACAATAATCCCTGACAGACTCACCGGTAAACTGGTCACACTCCAACCGACCCCAGACTGTGAGCATCGGCTCCCCGCAGGGCTGTGTGCTGAGCCCCCTCCTGTACTGCCTCTACACTCACGACTCTAGCCCGGCCCACAATAGCAACACGATCATCAAGTTTGCGGACAACACTATGGTGGTCGGACTCATCTCCAGAGGTGACAAGGCTGCCTACAGAGAGGAGGTCCTGAAGCTCAGAGAACAACCTCTCTCTGAACACCAAGAAAACCTGAGAGATCATCATCGACTCCAGGAAGCACAGTGCCGACACAGCCCCCCTCTACATCAACAACGAACAGGTGGAGAGGGTCCACACCTTTAGATTCCTTAGCGTCTTCATCTCTGCTGACACCTCCTGGTCGGACCATGTCACTAATCTCATCAAGAAGGCTCAGCAGCACCTACACTTCCTGAGAGTCCTCAGGAAGCATAATCTTAATTCCAACCTGCTGCTGGCCTTCTCCTGTTCATCTATTGAGAGCCTGCTGACCTACTGCAGACAGGGTGAGGCTGCAGAAGATTGTGAAGGCAGCTCAAAAGATCGCTGGCTGCCCTCTCCTATCCCTGATGGACATCTACATCTCCCACTGACTCAATAGAGCCAAGGCAATCAGTAAGGACAGCTCCCACCCTGGCTCTGATCTGTTTGATCTGCTGCCCTCAGGAAGGCGTTACAGATGCATTAAGTCTCGTACAAACAGATTGAGAAATAGTTTCTTCCCCAAAGCAATAACCATCCTGAACAGCCATATGCAACTTCATAAATCTGTTTATCCAGACCACCATGTGCAATATGTGATATTTATTTATATATTTATATATATATACCTCCCAAACTAGTGCACTTTACCTTAACTGTAGGAGCCTAAAAGCATTTTGTTGATGTTTAAGTTGTTAAATTACACAGTTCATTGATTATTACGTAATTAAAATATTTACAGTAATCAAAAGGGTAAACATACGATTCTTTAGATTTAAAGTATGTAAATATTCATTTGTAATTGATTGGACTGTATTAGAACTTGTTTAGATCTTTTAACGATCCCACACGAAGGGAGTTTAGGGACGTTACCAAGAGGTAATTAAGGCATTCGGACAAGCAGAGACAGTAGAGCCACACAGTTTTTTTTACCTTTCTCTCTCTCACTCTTTTTCTCTATCTCTCCTTTTCTGTATGTTCAATTAAATTAAATTAAATTCAATGTTATTTGTATAGCGCCAAATCATAACATACACTAGTACCGCGCGCGGTTCTGAATGGGTTCAAGCCGACCCGCGCGAGTCGCCGTGTGCCACGGCTCCCCGCGCGCCTCGCGCTCTCACCCGTTCATTCACCGCGCGCGGTACTAGTTATTTTCATTACTAGTTATTTTCAGTACTAGTTATTTTCAGCAGCGTCCCCGCACATGTCGATCCAAATTTCGGGGGGGATCGGCAACGTATGGCAAAGTTATAGGGCACTTCCTGTTTAATATGGCCGACTTCCTGTTCGGTCAAATGCGCGTCCGTAAACGTGTTCAGGGAAGTTCCCTTGTCTTACATATCTAGTTTTGTGCAGATCGGACAATCTTAGAGTTTACTTACTGTTTCGGGCATTCCACTTCCTGTTGGGAGGTCATCTTTTGCAGACATGCTCAGGACAGGTCCCTGGTGTGACATATAAGGTTTCGTGCAAATTGGACAACGTACGGCAAAGTTAGCGGGCACTTCCTGTTTAAAATGGCCAACTTCCTGTTCGTCTCTGAAAACATGTTCAGGGAAGGTCCCGTAACTCACATATCTAGTTTTGTGTCAATCGGACAATGTAAGACTTTACTTCCTGTTTCGGGCGTTCCACTTCCTGTAGGGAGGTGACCTTTTACGGACATGTTGAGGAAGGGTCTGGGGTCCCACTTACTAAGTTTCAAGTGGATACAACAATCCCTGTTGGAGCAGCATCAAAAACTATAAATGTAATTCTGTCTGCTGTCACCAGGGGGCGCTGTATTTGAAAATGAATATTTTCATATAGACGTGTTCAGGGCCGGACTGTCATCAATCCTTGCAAGTTTGGTTCAGATCGGACCAGGATTGGCAAAGTTGTAACAGTTTGTGTTTTTAGAATTTTCTACCACCACCAGGAGGCGCTGTTTTCAAAATGTACCGTTTCAGCAACACAGTCGTCTTCAGCAACTAACCATCATCAACTATAGCAAGTTTGGTGGGGATCAGACCTTCCATCGCAAAGTTATAAGAGTTTCATTGTCTGTTGTGAAAAATTATTATTATCTCCAACTTTGGCGCCCCCTATCTCCTACGCCATACAATATTTTAAAAAGCTTTTGATAACTTTTGATGCTCAACTCGTCCACATTGATCTCACCAAGTTTGAAGGTGATCGCACAAAAGCTCTAGGAGGAGATAATTGAAATACAAGCTGTCATATTGTCTGCTGGCACCAGGGGGCGCTGTTTTCGAAATTGAATATTTTCATATAGACGTCTTTAGGGCCGGACTGTCATCAATCCTAGCAAGTTTGGTTCAGATTGGACCAGGATTTGCGAAGTTGTAGCAGTTTGATTTTTTGTCCCAAAAATCCGACTTTGCGTCGTTGCCATGGCAACACCGTTAAACGATTTGTCGTCATATTGATCACGCATCATCTACCATGTGTTTTGACTGTTGTCACCAATTTTGAGTGCGGTACGATTATCTGTGTAAAAGTTATTCCCGAAATCGTAAAAAAAAGTTTTTTTGTGTATTTTCTTTCACCACAAGGAGGCGCTGTTTTCAAACTTCACCGTTTTTTCATAGACGTCTTCAGCCATGGCCCATCATCAATCATAGCAAGTTTGGTTCGGATCGGACCTTCCATCGCAAAGTTATAAGAGTTTTGTTTTTCTGATGCGAAACATCAGAATCATCACGAACTTTGCCGCCCCCTATCTTGCGCGCCATGCGACATTTGAAAAAACTTTTGATACCGTGAGCTCCTCAACTGGTCCACAGGGACCTCACCAAGTTTGAAGGTGATCGCACGAAAACTCTAGGAGGAGTTAGTTCAAATACCATTGCTGCGAATTCGCCAAAATCGCCAAAAAATCGCCAATCAACCCAAGATGGCGGACTTCCTGTTGGGTTTGGATCATGGTCATAATGTAATTTTTTCTTCATCCTGACCCACTACACATGTGTACCGAATTTCGTGCATGTGCGATATTTGTATTGGTCATGGTGAATTTGGACAGGTGGCGCCGCACTTATTGGCCCCTCCCACATTCAATTTTCGACGCACATTCCCCTAACCTTTTTCAGACGTAAATTTACACCAGGATTGATGCGGTCACAAAAATCTGTGAGTTTTGGGGTATGGGAAAGGCCTCAAAAATGCGATTCATTTGGGGGAATAATAAGAATAATAATAACTAGTACCGCAAGCGGTAATCAACGGGTTCGAGCTTGACGGCTCGCGGGTCTCCCTGCGCCCACCTCGTCGTGCGAGTCGTCTAGCTCATCTTCCGTTCATTCACCGCTTGCGGCAGTAGTAATTTTCAGCTTAGACTATTTTCAGCGTCCATGTGCTAAGTTAGATGGCACTTCCTGTTTAAATGGCCGACTTCCTGTTTGGTGAAAGGTGTGTCCGTAAACGTGTTCAGGGACGTTCCTTTGACTCACATATCAAGTTTTGTGAAGATTGGAAAATGTTAGACTTGACTTCCTGTTTCGGGAGTTTTACTTCTTGTAGGGAGGTTATCCTTTACAGCACATATGTCAGAATCAAGGCCCGTGAATGAGTTATGTCTGCCCGCGGGATGATTTTGAATTACTATTAAAACCGGCTTGCACTATTATGTGCCCTCAGCACCATAATACTACAAATCCCAAGATGCACTGCGAGTGCGCTCCCGTGTCATCATTCATGAACAGCATCACAGTCACAGTGGAGGACTAAACATTGCTGTCATTTTTCATCTCCCTCTCCCCCAAATAGACAAATAGAAAAGTAGACGGTGAAAACAGGGTTTTCAAGACAGGTGGGAGGCAGAAGAATGTTCACCGAAGTAAAAGGAAAGCCTGTGTGTCTTGTGTGTGGAGACAGTGTGTCGTTATGAAAGAATATAACTTAAGAAGGCACTATGAAACTTGCAACTGTTTTGCACTTTTCAAGTTTGCATTAACTTCTAATTTTATTATAAAAGACAAACATTGGTGAGGATCAGAGCAGCACACTGATTTGTTTTGTAACATGCTGTTTCATTTTTGCATTTATCTTGCCATTGAGCTTTGAAGGAAAATAACATTTTGCTGTTTACCTGTTAAAAAGAAGAAGGAAAAATGTTTTCAATTTGTTACTGAAAGCGCCTTAAGAAAATATTGCAACTGATTTTATTTATATTTTGCTTCATTTAATTTAATTTAATTTAATTTAAATTAATTTAATGATTGAGAGCAATATAGGCTTTTGTATTGGTATTGGTTCAATATGTGCAGTAATTGCAAGTTTTAATAAATATTTAACCCTCCACCTGTACCATTTTTTTTATTTTGGCCCCCCGTGTATTTGATTTTGGCATTACTGCTTTACAGACATGTTCCGGACGGGTCTGAGGTCTCATGTATCAAGTTTCAAGTGGATACAACAATCCCAATTAGAGCAGCATGAGAAACTGTAAATGTTAGATTTGATAGATTTGTAGGCAAATGCCTCCATCATGTGGCGAACAATGGTTACTGCATGAACAAAACACTCAGTTGAGGGAATCCTTTGCATTTTTGCCAGGCAAAACCGTTGAACGATTTGTTATCATATTCAGCAAGCATCATCTACCATGTGTTTTACATGTTTTCATTCATTTGGAGTATGATACAATGACATTTGTTAAAGTTATAAGGGAAATTGTGAAATTGTATTTTCTGTTACCACCAGAAGGCGCTGTTTTCAAAATGTACAGTTTTTGCATAGACATCTTTAGCCAGGGCCCATCATCGATTGTCACTTGTTTAGTTAATATCTGACCTTCCATGGCAAAGTTATAAGAGATTGTTGTGTGTTGCGAGGAATCGTGATTTTCGCCAACTTTCCTGACCTTCTTCTTGTTCGCCGTGATACTTAATGAAAAGATTTTGATACCTTTGGATCCTCAACTTGTTCACAGTAACCTCACAAAGTTTCAAGGTGATCCCATGAAAGCTCTATGACAAGTGCGTTCACATACCATTGGTGCGAAATGGCCAAAATCTGCAAAAAATGTACTTTCAATCCAAGATGGCGGCTTTCCCGTTCGTTTTAGAGCATAGGCTGCTTTGAATTTTTTGACCGTCCTGACCTAAGGAACGCGTGAGTACCAAGTTTAGTGCATGTACATTAAACGTGCTCCTCAGGAGGACAAGTTTTAGGGGTTATAAGAGTTTTACCTTTTGTTGTGAAAAATATGAATGAACGCCAACTTTGGCGCCCCCTATCTCAAAAACCATGTAACATTTTAAAAAACTTTTAATAACTTTAGATCCTCAACTTATTCACAGTGACCTCACCCAGTTTGAAGGTGATCCCTTTAAAGCTCTATGACAAGTGCGTTCACATACCATTGGTGCGAAATGGCCAAAATCTGCAAAAAATGTACTTTCAATCCAAAATGGCGGCTTTCCTGTTCGTTTTAGAGGTTCGGCTACGCTGACTTTTTTGACCGTCTGGACCTAACGAACGCGTGAGTACCAAGTTTTGTGCATGTACATTCAACGTGCTCCTCAGGAGGACAAGTTTTACGGGTTGTAAGAGTTTTGCCTTTTGTTGTGAAAAATATGAATGAACACCAACTTTGGCGCCCCCTATCTCGTACACCGAGCGACATTTTAAAAAGCTTTCAGTAACTTATGCTCGGCAACTTGTTCACAGTGATCTCACCTATTTTCAAGGTGATCGCACAAAAACTCTAGGACAAGTTCATTCAAATGTCAGGTGTCATAGTGTCTGCTGTCACAAGGGGGCGCTGTTTTTGAAAGTGAATATTTTCATATAGGTGTCTTCAGGGCCGGACTATCATCAATCCTAGCAAGTTTGGTTCAGATTGGACTCAGATTCGCAAAGTTGTAGCAGTTTGTTTTTTTGTCACAAATATCTGACTTTGCAGTGTTGCTATGGCACACCGTTGAACCATTTGTTATCATAATAAGCACGCATCATCTTTCATGTGTTTTAAATGTTGTCACAAATTTTGAGTTTGATACAATCAACTATGTAAAAGTTATTACCGAAATTGTGTATTTGTTGTATTTTCTGTTACCACAAGGAGGCGCTGTGCTAAAAAATTACAGTTTTTCCACAGACTTCTTCAGTAATGGTCCATCATCAACCCTAGGTAATTTGGTTGGGAAGTGACCTTCTATCGCAAAGTTATAAGAGTTTTGTTGCCTGTGGCGAAAAATAAAAATTTTCACCAACTTTGCCGGCCCCTTTCTCGTACACCATGATACTTATTAAAAAGTTTTTAGCAACTTTAGATCCTCAACTTGTCCAAAGTGACCTCACCAAGTTTGAATGTGATCCCATGTAAGCTCTAGGACAAGTTCGTTCAAATACCGATGGTGCGAAATGGCCAAAATCGGCAAAAAATGAATTTTCAATCCAAGATGGCGGCTTTCCTGTTCGTTTTAGAGCATAGGCTACGCTGACTTTTTTGACCGTCCCGACCTAAGGAACGCGTGTATCAAATTTCATGCATGTACATTAAACGTGCTCCTCAGGCCCACAAGTTTTAGGGGGTGGAGCAGTTATTTGCCCCGCCCACTTTCATTTTTTAACGCACATTCCCCGAAACACTAATAAACGTAAATTTACACCAGGTCTGATGCGCTTGCAAAAATTGGTGAGTTTTGGGGCATGTTCAGGGCCTCTAAAACGCGATTTACTTTGGTGAAGAGGAAGAAGAAGAAGAAGAAGAAGAACTAGTACCGCAAGCGGTAATCAACGGGTTCGAGCTTGACGGCTCGCGGGTCTCCCTGCGCCCACCTCGCCGTGCGAGTCCTCTAGCTCATCTTCCGTTCATTCATTGCTTGCGGTAGTAGTTATTTTCAGCTTGGACTATTTTCAGCGTCCATGTGTTAAGTTAGAGGGCACTTCCTGTTTAAAATGGCAGACTTCCTCTTTTTCCTATTTAATTTAATTTAATTTAATTTAATTTAATTTAATTTAATTTAATTTAATTTAATTTTATGATTAAGTGCAATATAGGCTATGGTATTGGTATTGGTATTGGTTCAATATGTGCAGTAATTGCAAGTTTTAATAAAAATTTAACCCTCCACTTGTTTTTTTTATTTTGGCCCCCGTGTATTTGACTTTGGCATTACTGCTTTACAGACATGTTCCGGGCGGGTTTGAGGTCTCACATATCAAGTTTCAAGTGAATACAGCAATCCCAATTAGAGCAGCATGAGAAACTGTAAATGTTAGATTTGATAGATTTGTATGCAAATGCCTCCATCATGTGGCGAACAAAGGTTACTGCACTGACGAACCACTCAGTAGAGTAGATCCTGTGCAGTGTTCTTATGTCAACGCCGTTGAACGATTTGTTATCATATTCAGCAAGCATCATCTACCATGTGTTTTACATGTTTTCATTCATTTTGAGTATGATACAATGGAATTTGTTAAAGTTATAAGGGAAATTGTGAACTTGTATTTTATGTTACCACCAGAAGGCGCTGTTTTCAAAATGTACAGTTTTTGCACAAGCATCTTCAGCAAGATCCCATCATCGATCGTCACGAGTTTGGTTAAGATCTGACCTTCCATCTCAAAGTTATAAGAGTTTGTTGTTGTAGCGAAATACCAGACGTCATATTGTCTGCCGTCAACAGGGGGCACTGTTTTTGAAAATGAATATTTTCATATAGGCATCTTCAGGGATTGACTATCATCAATCCTAGCAAGTTTGGTTCAGATTGGAATAGCATTCGCAAAGTGGTAGCAGTTTGTTTTTGTCGCAAATATCTGACTTTGCAGTGTTGTCATTGCAACACTGTTGAACAATTTGTTATCATATTAGGCACGCATCATCTACCATGTGTTTTGAATGTTTTCCCAAATTTTGAGTTTGATACAAGGAAATTTGTTAAAGTTATAAAGGAAATTGTGAACTTGTACTTTCTGTTACCACCAGGTGGCGCTGTTTCCAAAATTTACAGTTTTTGCTTAGGCATCTTTAGCAAAAGCCCATCATCTATCATCACAAGTTTGGTTAAGATCTGACCTTCAATCGCAAAGTTATAAGAGTTTGTTGTGTGTTGCGAAATACCAGACTTCATAGCGTTTGCCACCACCAGGAGGCGATGTTTTCAAAATTTACAGTTTTTGCATAGACATCTTTAGCAAGGGCCCATCATCGATTGTCACTAGTTTGGTTAATATCTGACCTTCCATGGCAAAGTTATGAGAGATTGTTGTGTGTTGCGAGGAATCGTGATTTTCGCCAACTTTGCCGCCCTTCTTCTTGTTCGCCATGATACTTGATGAAAAGATTTTGATACCTTTGGATCCTCAACTTGTTCACAGTGACCTCAGCAAGTTTGAAGGTGATCCCATGAAAGCTCTATGACAAGTGCGTTCACATACCATTGGTGTGAAATGGCCAAAATCTGCAAAAATTGTACTTTCAATCCAAGATGGCGGCTTTCCTGTTCGTTTTAGAGCTTCGGCTACGCTGACTTTTTTGACCGTCTGGACCTAAGGAACGCGTGAGTACCAAGTTCCGTGCATGTACATTCAACGGGCTCCTCAGGAGGACAAGTTTTACGGGTTGTAAGAGTTTCACCTTTTGTTGTGAAAAATATGAATGAACACCAACTTTGGCGCCCCCTATCTCGTACACCGAGCGATATTTTTAAAAGCTTTCAGGAACTTATGCTCGGCAACTTGTTCACAGTGACCTCACCAACTCACTTGTTGCATTGGTTGCTGTCTCCCCAGGGGCTGCACAGAGGAGTATGAGATGAAGACCATCGAGCAGAAGTCAGAGCCAGAGCCTCTGGCAGCGGGCTACCGACCCTCTCCTCGTCCAACGTGGAGATGGGACAGCCCACCTATTCCTTCAGGGCTCCAAAGTGCACCGAACTCTCAGCGCTGGGCCCCCATGGGACCCCCTCCACCTCCACTGCCCCGCTCACACAAAACCTTAATGCCAGTTCCTTACAGAGAGCCACAGCACCTCAACTCTAAGAGGTGAGACTCGGATGCTTCAAAGTTGTATTTATTTATTTATTCTTTATTCTTTTTTTTCCTCCACTTATTGTGATATAAACTGCTAAACTTCCAGGTTTATTCAGCAGTGCATTGCAAGGACACTTCTTTGTGTTTTCAGGCACACTGTAACCAGCTGTCATGCTTTAACAAGCACAATGTTGCTGTTGCCTTTGTCTGGCGAGCTGTTTTTTTTACAACATATGTAAAAGTTTTGTACTAGAGTTTTCTAGTTTCTAATCTGGTGTCCGTCTAAATGAAATATTGAAATAGCTTCATGGTTAAGAATGTTTTACTTTTGTTTTCTCACTTGTTCACCACACACAACCCAAAGTTAAATACTATCCAGACTCGGATCCCGACATGTTTTAACTGGATCATTTTTTGTTTTTTGGTAAATGAAGATTTGCTTCTGTTGTTTCAGTTGCAGTTACTCATACCCCACACCCTTCTGTGGTGTTTGTTTTTATTCTGTAATCCTTGGTTAACCACCACTCTCTCTCCATGTGTCCTCCAGGCCAGTGAGCTACCCAGAGAACCATTACACTCTGTCTCCTGCAGGGGGCGATAGAGGGCTACCCTACAGAAACCCCTCAGCCAGCTTCTCCTCGCCCTCCTCTGGCCTTGTCGGCCTCTCCGCGATGGGCGTGCCTGGAATCACACCGGGACCTTTCGTACGCTATAAACACTCCCCCGACAGGTGTGTTCATGTGTGTGCGGTTCATTGTTCTCTGAACTCTCCTCCATCGGTCCTTTGACTGTTTTTCTGCGTGCTCAAGGTGGTATACACGGGTTCAGAAGAGTGAAGGATGAATAATGTTGTGTGTTCAGGTTTGCAGTTAGATGTGTAAGAACACACTGTCTCCTAGAGGAAGGATCTGTTGTGTGGGTGGCTCTTCCTCACAGTGTGGAGGCTGATAAGATCTCGCCTGACAAGAGGAGCCAGTTTTATTCAACTGCCATCAGGATACAAAACAGAAACTGAAAAATCCAAATATTTGTGTATTTAAAATTGTCGTGGTGGGATATCCTATGCTGTGAATAAGCCATTGCCTACAGACATGGGCATGAATGTATGAAAGTAACCATCAATCACTTCAACCGTCTGTGATCTGTCTCTGTAGATTTGGAACAGGACAGCGCCCCCTGCTGCCTTATGAGCCCCACCTCAGCGTGGACATCAACTCCAGTGGGGAGTCTTCTTCAGGCTTCACCAGCCAAGAGAGCACCATGGAGCGCTGCAAAACAGGTTTATTCCCTTCAGCAATCTCTAAAACTACCGTAGAGCTACTGCAATCCCACGTTTTTAATATGAACATTACATATTTAATTTGTTTCTCTCAGCATTTCAGTGTTTTAACAGCTCCCAGGTCCCGGTTTAGGTTTCACAGCTCACTTCTGTTATAGCAACAGTACATATATACATTTTACCTCTATTTTTGGTCACCAACACATGATGGAAACACAATCAGAGCTTTAAGAATTAGTCACAACAGTTACGTTGGGTGTCTAGACTTACTTTAAATACTCTTTAAAGCTAAGAGGACCCATTATTTGGCTAATAATTTAGTGTAACAATGAGTTGCTCCCATAAACGAGATAACATGTGGCCAAGCTGTTGGTTCTCTTTTAATCAGGATAATCTGTCTAATTATATATTCAAATGTGACATAAGTTTTTAATCTTCCTTCACAACTTGGTGGTTCAGTGTAATTTGATTTCATCCTGTGACTGTCTGTGTGTGTTTCCTGTCCAGAACCCCTCTGGCATGTCCCAGCATCGTCGTCACGGGGACCAGGTGTTGGCGTGGGACAGAGGAGAATACCCAGACAAGATGTCCCAGGGAAAGACTCTCCAAACAGACACTCAAAGGTCTGACTTTCAACCTGTCTCATGTTGTTAATGTGTCCTCTTCTCTGCCTCATTATTCTCTGGTCTGACGGTCGTCCTTGTGTCCTCTGCAGGGTGAGACTCAGTACTCTAGTCACTCCAGCAGTAACACTCTGTCCAGTAACGCCTCCAGCAGCCACAGCGATGAGCGATGGTTTGATGGAGGAGCTGGAGGAGAGCGAGGAGGAGGCGGGGGTGACCCATCTGATGCTGACCCCGACCTTCTCAACAAGGGAGGGTCCAACGACAGCGGCATTGACGCCTCGACCCACTACACCAACTCCCGCCATGCAAACATGTCCAACAACCAGGCTCTCAAGCCCTTACACTGCTCTGCGACCTACAGTGGCGTGCAGGAGTTATCTGTGGGACGGAGCAGCGGCGGGGGAGAAGCAAGGAGACGAGAGTCTTCACCCATCATACCGGCCGAAGCAAATCAGAACAAAGGGTACCGGACAAGGACATTCCCACCTCCTGGGTCCAGTGCTGAAAAAATGGATGCTTTCAAACCCAGGTAAGAGACCACCTCACTATCTTTTACAGCACTTTTTCTGAAGCTCACATGAGATCAAAATTCACCTCAGTAAAGGGCAGATCTATCCCAGATGTGTGCCAGCTTTTATTGTGTATTTTCCAGTTTAGTGCGTTTCCCAGGCCCGTCTTTAGTGACTGATCCACCATGTGGCTGCTATGTATCAGCATCAGACCATAGACAACTACAATTAGAAGATGATAGATGGAAATCCATGAACATGGAGGATTAGAGAAGCCTAATGTGAATGAAAAATACAGGTCATCACGAGGTCTCAGCGACCCGATGCTGCCAACCCACATCATAAATGGGAAGTCATTAATCCTACGCACACACACACACATATACTTCCACCACTTTAAAGGTACAGTGTGTAAGAATTGGCAACATTTATTGTTGAGCATGCCTTTTCTTTTAGCTGAATGTCCCTCACAGTGTAGCATTTACAGTTAACAGTTAATTTCTGCCTAATTGACTTTATTTTTATACACTAGGTCTTAAATACTCTTTGTTAAAACCCAGAGTGGCTGGTATGACTCTGAAGCTGCTGCAGTCTGTGTCTGGGATGCGATGGACATGAGACAAGACAGCGATGATTCATCACTAGTTATATTTGAGGACATGATGTAATTATGTGTTTCTGTACCGAGTTGTTTTTTTTTTTAGATTTCATCATGTTGGGTGTCTGTCTGCTCAGGTGTCAGTTATATATATTTTTTTCCCGACGGGCTTCTGTGGTGATAAGCTCGCACCAACTGACAAGTGTAAGCAAATACAGCTGTACTTTAGCGTCTTCCTTCAGCTTCATCAACAAGCCGTTATGATGGACAGTAGCACTTGTCTCATGTCTACTAATCACAATGAAAATGAAAAAATGGTTGTTGCACTCACTGTTGTTAATTAGCTTTGCAGCGGTGAAGGTTAGGTCCAGTTAGTCAAAGTCATTTTTGCTGAATGGTAGCTGAAATAGTAGCTCGTATTAGCAGTAGTTCATAACTCTTGTGCCGTTTGTCTTAGTTGTCCACACAGATTGGAAATGTCGGCAGTAACACAGTATGTGTTGTGTATATAGCCTACTGAATGGACACCTCTTCCTGGACTTTAATTGCCCATTCCGTCTTCCTCTGTCACTTTATCAATGAAAGGGAGTAAAGGTTCTGCAAGAATAAATAAATAAACTCGCTGCACAAAGTCGTATTTGGCAGAGAATCTTTCACAACTGTGACTCATTGCCTTCACAGAATTTTTGTCTTGGCGTTGCAAAAGGTCGTAACTCCGATTTCAAGAGGCTCACTTGTAGCTTCATCGATCAAAAATAAGAGTTAAGTGAAATATGAAGTACTGATACAACACAGATATGTCAAAGTATAGATTTGGTGATATATCATCGTCCTTCCAATGTGATAAATGATATGAGCAAATTCCGGTGCTCTAAACTGGCAGGGATGCTACTTCATGTTTCCTCGTGGTGGCACTGTTCAAATGAATGAGGGAAACTTCGGCAGAAGTTACCTGGCTGAAGAAGAGGGAGTTTACCGGAGGATACCGTTGATGATGTTGATGCGTTATTTACATGTATGTATGTATATATCTGTGTGTCCTGTTCAGGGCCTACACACCGCAGGGTTACAAAACTCCAACGGCGGAGAAAGCAAGACATGTCCGAGCTGCGACAGCGACGCCCACTTCGGCTCAGTTAAGCTCCATTCCTCTGTCAAGCTCCGCCCCCAAGGCCTTATACGGGAAGGGCAGACAAACCGCCTGGCAGACTGAAGACGGCAGCCCGTCGAACACAACCACAGCATCTGCCTCTTTAAGCAGCAACAGCAAGAAGTAGGTGGAAACAAAGAGCTGAAAACACTTATCACAAAAAAACCTTACCTTAATTGTTGGTTTCCAGGTTATGAAATGGGTTAACCAAGCACACAACTGTCTCACTTAAGTGCTGCTAAAACGTGACAACGTTACATCTTTAGTGGGAGAAACAATATATGATAAGTCAGTGATAAACGGATCAGTGTGCAGCACACATGTGAACTGTTTGCTGCAGCCATGAACTACAGTTTGGCATCACTGATGATAATATGATGCTCCAGTAATTTCACTTTTTTACTTGATTGGACTGGATATTGTTGAATGTTGTTGTTGTTATCCCTTGTGTACTCGATGCTCATGTATTTGTCCTGTGTCTCCAGGCAGGTGGATACAAATTCAAAGAACGTGTTTGGACAACCTCGACTCCGAGCCTCACTGAGGGACCTGCGCTCTCCGCGGCGGACGTATAAGAGCACCATCGAAGACGACCTGAAGAAACTGATCATCATGGACAACCCGGGAGAGATGCCACAAAGAGATCCAGTGAGTATGACACCTGTGGATCAGCTGGGCTGTCATGAACATGCGCACACGGCTCTGACCTCGGTCGCCTTGTTCCCCCTGAAGTCTCCCAGACGAGCTTTGCAGCGCACATTTTCAGACGAGTCGCTGTGCAGTGGACGCAGAGACGCCAGCTTCGCCAACTCCGAGAACCAAATGACCGCGACTGATGTACTGTTCACCTGCACTCTGCCCACACGCAGACACGGCTCCAACTCTTCCAACCACTTGCAGAGCAAGAAGGGTGTGTGTTACTGGTCCTATATTTTGAATTGTCACAGTGTACGTGTCGCTGTCATAACGTTCTAAGCATGTAGCCTCTCCCTCTTTCATGAGGTTTGTTCACAGACTGCAACTCTTGTCCTCAACTGTCCCCAGCGCCTCTGTCTGCGTCCGAGCTGTCTCTCACTGAAGTCAGGGACAAAGTTCCCCCACTGAGGAGGCTCGATCCTGGACTGATGCCTCTTCCTGACACAGCCTGTGGACTGGAGTGGTCCAGCCTGGTCAGTGCTGCTAAAGCCTATGAAGGTGAGGCTAGAGACACTTCAGGGTTTCCATTTGTTGTTAAAGTCCTCATGACGTGGCTCTCTGAGCGTCAGTAGCTTCAGTATATTCACATATTTCTGCGAGTGGTTTTGAATTAGCCATTAGTGCCACTGTAGCTACAACACACTGTCACTGGTACATGCCGGAGATTGACGTGAGAGTGATGTTTCTGAGGAAGAGAATGAGGAGTGAACTGATGCAGCTCATCCCTGCGATGGAGTCAATGCATCTGAATGGTACTTCATGTTGGAGCAGAGCACTGACTCATGCACCACTTCATTGAATGCAACTTAGTTTACTCCTGAGTACAAGATGAGTCATCGAAAAATCTCAAAGCAGACTCCTAGGTAAAAAAAAAGACCTCTAAATGCCAAGAAGGAAATATTAGAGAAAAAGAAGTTGCTCTTTTGATATTTTTAGGTTGTATGCAGGCATCGTACACCAGTGTTGTTTTGGTTGTGTATTTGCTCTCATAGTTTGGACTACAGATTCCTGATCTGAACTCAGTTAAGACGGTGCATTTTTGGGGCGTAATTAACATCAGCTGCACATGCAAAACCACTTCTAATAACCACCATTGATTCAGTCATGTATGATGGTTCACTAGTTTAGACACAAACCTGCACTCGTCTGTGTTATGATAAAAATTTGAAGTTTTAATACTGAACTTATCGTCAGTTTGGGGTTAACTGGTTTCACAGTGTCACTCGACACTCCTGGGAAAGAAAGAAAGGCGTCTTTGTATTCACCTCGTACCCAAATCTGTGTCTCCACTGTCCCCCCGTGTCCTCTGCTGCTACACAGACTGTCACAAATACACTCGACTACAGTGAACACTTGATCCAAGCCTTACCTGCTGCCTGGTCTAACACCTGTTCAGCTGTAACTGTGTCACATCTCGAGGGGACACGAGGAAAAGTCTCATGAATGTGGGATCGTGTGTCTCTCTCTGTTTCAGCACAAAGGGCAGTTTCCCTGTTCTCACTGACTGAGCCACAGGGTGGACAAAAATCAGACGAGCGGCACGAGGCCCATGTGACAGGGTGAGATAACCTGACAGAAACAGCAGACAGGTGCTTCCATTCGCCCACATGTGTGTTACAGGTTGATGTGAACCCTCCAATTATACAATCAACTTTCAATACCAGCCATATTTTAAATATTACAACATTTTAATTTAGTGGGCAATAATTTAAGGGCTTTACGAGGCCAGAGACCACAAGGTTTCCCTGTGGGACAGCTCCATCAGACATGGCCACCCACCAAACTGGGAGCTGGATCTCAGTCCGGTCAGACGGCTCTGGAATCTCAACTGGGTGTAATGTCAAAGCGTGACTGGTATCCAGCTGATACAGTGGTCAACTGTGGAAACATGTGGGTCAATGGAAGCAGGAGGGATGGCATTAGCTCTTGGAGACGGACTCAGTTAGTTGCCTGTGGGCAGCGCTCTCCGAGTGCTATTTCCAAAAGAAGAACCTTGTAATTACTATAAAGCGGCCATATTATATTGCTGACTTCCCTGAAAAGTCTGTACTTTACTGGGCTGGGCTGCAAACGCGCACACACACACACACACCCTGCTAGCCACAACACAACAGAAATAGATCAGAGCGAGGGATGGACTGGGAGGAAGCGGAAAAGGGAGTGGACTGATTGTCTCTGCACTAACAATGGGGTCAAAGCTAATGTGTGAATCCATGTGTGAAGAATCTGCTCAGTGGAGCCGCCGGAGGTGTGCAAAACCAGGTAGAAAAAACAACAGGGGCTTCAGACAGAGAATGGTTGTGTGATTTTCAATCTAGCCACCGAACACACCCAGTTAACCACATATCTCGAAATAGGCAGGAGAGGAGGAGGAGGAGGAGGAGGGGTGACAAAGGGGCAGAGTGAGGGAGGGTGGAGGTACAGCAAGGGTACACAGAAGTGGGTGTGTTTTTCTGTGTGGGGTGAGTGTTCACTAACTCTCAAGTTTGTGTGCCTACTGATGGGTAACAGCATGTGTGTGTGTGTTTGAGCGCGCGCTACGCATACGTATACTTGTCTTTTGATATCTGATTAACTAAACCAAGAAAGAATATGCAGAGTGTGTGTTCTCTTCTCTGTCATCCTCAGCATTTTCTTGTGTGCGCACATGTTTCCTGACTGGCGTTCAACGCTTTAGCAATTATTTCCTGAGAGTTTGGAGGCAGCTTCCTAACCTCTCCGAGTTAAATATGGCTGTAGGTGAGCTCCAAGATTTGCTCAATTTAGCACAATTACTCACTGTTAGAAGGTAATTTGCCCAGATGGAACATAATGGCTGCAATAATAAAAGGCTATTACAAAGACTGGTGACATAGCAAGAACCAGAATGAGGGTAAAAGAAAGGCTACACTGAACCATGCAGTAAAAATGTAGATGAAAATATCAATATCCATTCAACAACCATTCACAGTATAACCACAGCGGTGTTGTGTCTTGTATGTTAATACTGAATTCTGAACCTTTACATAAAATGGCAATGGTGCCATTGAAAATCTATGTGCACTAAAATAGGCTTCAGCATCATTATCATTTATATTTTAGTCTCTTCAGCACTTTGAAAACTTTAGCTTGTTTTCCTGCTTCATGTATTTTATATTGTTGTTCAGAATCAGAAACAGTTTATTGATCGAAGTATTACGAGCTCTGTCAAATTATGCACTGAATGAATACCAATATAAATACAAAATATACACAATACAAACAGAAGAAAACAGTAAAAATAAAAAATATAATCTGCAGTCTGTCTGTCTGTCCTTATTTGTTATTATTATTACCTCCATCATGAAGGTTCTATTTTCATCAGCATGGCTTTATCTGTAAGTCTGTCCTTCTGTTAGTATGATCCCATTCAATTTATTAAACTGATGATATCACACTAAAATAATTAACTGTTAATGTGGTATGCGTTTGGTGGAAATGTAAATGTAACAGTTTAGTACATTTTTAACAAATAATAAAATTGTAATGGTAATTAAAGTTCTGGTGAGTAATTGGAATACTTTCTCATAAGTTCTGCTGAATACTGCCTGAACCTGAAATAACCACATCTTAACTTCTACATCTAAATGCAACACAGTCAAAGATGGAGGAGAGCGATAGAAAAGGCATAGAGGGCTGAGGAAACCGCTGCTGTTGCTGCTGCTAGACAGAGGAGAGAAGGAGAGGGGAGGGGAGGGGAGGGGAGGGGAGGGCTGTGGAAAGGTACAGGCAAAAACTAAAAAAATCACAGGAATGAATAGAAAGAGGGGGTACACAGGCATGCAGAAGCAAAGAAGGAATGAATGAGGGCCATTGATAAAGATGGAGAGTGGACTTCGGTGAGGGAAGGAGGGAGAGAGAAGGGATCAAAAGGTATTTACACATGGAGATTCCAGAGGAAAAAAAAAAAACAGGCAGGGAGGGAAACGATGGATCCATGGAGGGATGGATGGAGGGATGTCTAATTGACCCACTGACTAAAACACAGGGTGGGACCTGAGTGACTTACATATTTGTGTCTTTAGAGTTGCAGCTTTTTCCACAAATGAAGTCACCTCAACAGAACAGCTGTCAGCGCAGCACAGTAGCCTTCAGTCACACTTTTCTTTACAACAACAAATGTGTAAAGGTTTAAAAAATGGAAAATGAAGGTCACAGGAATTAAACCATGTTTTGGCAAAATATCCCATGTTATACTGCCCCTCTCTTAATCCCTCATTTCTCCTTTCAGAGGTGAAATCTGTGGACAGTCAGCATCAGTTGACTCCTTCATAGAGGCTTTAAGGGATATTACAGTTTTTTCTAAGCAACATGGTGTGATCCAGTTGTAGTTGAAAGTCGGATTTCCATCTTGCAAAGTGGAAACAAAATGAAAAACTTGGAACACTTGTACAAACACAGGAGCTGCTGGTCTCCTGCTGTCCCGTGTAGACCGTTTGTGTCACTGAGGTTAATTTGAACAAAAGATTTCACACACCAAAGTCTGAAAATAACACATTTGAACTTACTGAAGGAGGCAGCAGTGGATCAACAGCTCCTGTGTGCTGTGATGTGAAATCACTAATTTTCTCTCTGGACTTTGGTCTGAGCAGTTCACACAGTCATCACTTTCCTGTCAGAAAATCCCTTCATCTGTGAGAGAAAGACAAGAACATGTGGTTTAATGTTGAGCCTTTTGTTAAGTGGCTAAAATCAGTGTCTACGTGCTAGTTTTCATCCAGATTTCTTTTCACATCTCCTAGTTCTAAGGACAGAGGTTAAGGCAGGTGCAGAGTGGGAATGGAAGAGGCTCCATTCTCCCTGTTACAAGTCAGTGACCCATCAAAAAAGGTAAACAAAGGTTGCATAGTGTCGCTTTAAGTCAGGCTGACAAGCAGTTATGACAACAATCTCGTTCTCCTCCTTTTCAGAAACTGTTTCATTTAAGAAAAAGAGAGACGCAAGTATTTTTGAAACACAACTGAAGAGCTCATCAACTCCATGAGGATCAGGGAGCATTTCAAGAAAGATGAGTGAGAAACGGCATGTGTGGTGTGATGAAAGAGGAGAAGCAGCAAGTATGTGAAGCATTAAAAGTATTCAGCTGGAGGGAAACAAAGCCTGACTGTAACCCAGACTGGTCCGAGGGATGCTTTGAGGTCGAGGGGAAGGTCAGGTGGGTCATTTTACCATAAGAGTGACACCTTGCTCGACCTCGACCAGCTGACCCGTACAAAGAAGTGAGGAGGAACTGGATGAAGAGACGGTTTTCACACCATCTGCTCAACTGCTTTTTTTAGACTGTGGATGCAGTTACTGATCAACATCAATCAGTTAGATAATAGCAACACATAGACAGGTAACAGAAGAATGAGATTGGCAATAAACACAGGGGTGAATTAAATATGAAGAATACAGAGAAATTCAGTTTAAGACATGTGAAGGAATTAACTTTTAAAGTCTGTCACTTGACTCCATCGCTGAGAGAACATTTAGAGTTTTTGTTTCTGCACTCCTCTCTCTGCCCTGTTTGCCATTGAAAAGGCATCTAGTTCCCTCTCTGTGAACTTGAGTTTAAATTAAATTATTTTTATTATGGAATGATTGATCAATACTAGACAAAAAACTGATTTAACCCTAATTTCTTCACTTTACGCACTCTGAAGCATCGGAACGAATTGTTCAACATCATCCACTGAACATTTATTTTCCAAAACATCTATTTACAGGTGGTTTCTGACTAGAAACTGGTACATTGGACTTATTTATGAATGTGAGCTCAACATGAAGTCAGAGGTTAGTGTTGTTAAACTGACGCCTATTAACAGCAATATTAACGTGCAAATTCTTTACATTCAGCCCTCAATTCTCCAGTGTACTGTACATCCATGCTCAAATATCACCAGAAATATTTTTGTTCATAGTATACTGTGTTGTTCTGTGTCCTGTAGCTCAACGTGTACGTCCCTGACGAACCAGACGAGGCATCTGCTTCCACAGGTCAGTGAAGGCTCCACTCTCACAGAGCTGGTGGACAGAGGGACTCCTCAGCTGGCCGAGGTCAGTGAGGAATGCACCAGGGGAGAGGGAGGGAATGTACCACAGGGGTGTTGAGGAAGGAGGTGGGGTGGCAGTGGAGGAAACACAGAGGGGGGAAACAGAGGGGTCTTTTGTGAGACAGGAAGCTGCTGAGACCATGGCCCTCTCACTGGGTACAGTAGCAGAGCAGAGAGAAACGTGGAGCGATGAGAAAAGATGAAGAACGAGACCTCAGTGAATGGAGGACATGATGGAGAAGGAGACACCTGGGAATTGGTGGAGAACTGGGCTGAGTGATGGAATAAGAAACAAGTTGAAGGATATGAAAGACATGCAGCGTAGAAAGTGGTTTTCCTGCTTGAAAATGAAATGTACAGCCGAAATCTTCACTCAACATGAAAATCAGTTGACAACACTGTCAGATAAATTCAACAATTGTAATCAATTTGACTTGTGGTCATTTTGTTCCAGAGATTTTTCCATACATTTATGAAATGGTGAAAGAAAGTCTTACTTAGGCAGATCCACTGAATTAAACTAATTTTGGGCTTGTATGGTCTTTTTCACAGAACACACGTTGTTCTGTCACAATCAGAAGAACTGTGGTCACTTATGGTCATGAGTTCTGGCCATAAATGAATATTCTTTAATGGTTGGTTGGGCTCATTCTTTCAGACATGGCGAGGACTTTCTTCTTCTATGGTGTTACATGACAGCTTGCATCCATAATGTTGTATTACTGCCATCTTCTGGAGTTAGAAAACACCTACGCAAACCTGGTTATATTCTTTCTTTCATCTCTTGTCCTCCTCTGTGGGGACTTTGGACATCCAGATGGAGCTGAGCTGTTGCTGCTACTTCTAGTTCAGAAGAAGCCACATCAGATATCTTATCAGGAAAACTTCTGTATGAATTCCACTGGAAGTTTTCTTGGGATGACAATCTGGTTGACCAAGAACTTGATGGAGGAAAAACAAATCCCATTTGACCAGGAAACACCTCAGGATCACAAAAGAAGAGGTGGAAAAAACATTGCTGGTCAACAGACAACTTAACTTCTACACTTGTATTGTTCATTTTGAGTGTATATGTTTGTTCACACAACACAAGTGAGGTACTATGCAGTGCATGTCTGCAGGTACATACCTGGATGAAGGAGACTTCCTCTCCTATCAATTCACCCCCGTCTTCCACAGTTAATTTGTGATCTGCATGCGTTTTCCTGCAAAAATGTAATCATTTCTTCCTTGGTCCAAAACCTGCATGGCCAGAAAATTTTATTTAACTCTGTCTTTTAAATTTGTGAGTGAACAGATGAAAAAAAAAAACCTCAGATTTCCATGGGGGACATGCTACAATTATCATTTCCAATTATCAAATTTGATTCGAGTTGGAACTAAATTGTCTGCAGTGGAAAATGTATGTTTTCTGAACTTGCAGGGCCAGGTTACACCGGAGTCAAACCAGCGCAGACGATCAGCATCAGTCGGCAGGTGTCACACGTGCGAGTGTAAGAAAAAAGTGAAAGTTACTAAATAATTCAATATCATGATTCAAAGGGGGTCTTGTTGAGGAAGACCCAGTGTGGCTGTGTGAACCACCCATCCCACAGACGAAGGCTCAAAAGATCAAAAAGCAAAGACAGTGTTGATTTCCAGACAACAGAAGCTGAAAGTGTCAGTTAATGAGGTCAGGAAAAAAAACACAATTGTTTATGATCAGTAGGTCACTCCAGTCTGAGGACGCATCAAAGAACTGTAGCGGCATTCAAACAAAACACGCAGCATTCCAAGGCAGTGGGATAAATAATTGTGATGCAGCAGAATGAAAACACGACCCTCCCTCTTCCCTTCGTCTGTCCTCTCATCTACTCTCCCTTGTTCCTCCCAGTCTGCCAGTTTCCCGTCGCTGACACATTTCGTGCCTCTCACGTTCTCCTCTGGCACAGAGACAAGAACTTGTTAGTCCTCCCACACACAGAAGGAGAGACACCCAGTCTTTCTCCTCAGGACAGGACGATTAGGAGGTGGCACTTTGCAATCTTACCACGACATACATGTCAGCTCCTCTGTACATTATGTGTACAGAAGAGAGAGTTCCTGTGTTGCACCACATAAGTTTGTGGAAACAGATTTAGGCCTTTACACAAAAAAGGACAGATTAGTTTTTGCTGATGATGCTGTGTGCACCCCCTGCGTCTAAACCCTCAGGAGACAGACAGGTACACTCTCAGTGAAAACAGTTCCTGCGAGTGGGGACATCAGGAAAAAATGACTTATGCAATTAAATAAAAGGTTCCTGTAATAAAGCCTACACCATATGTAGTGTATGCCATCTTAAGAGAATTATGTTTGCCACTTTATCCACTGTCTCACTTTGTAAACCATTTACTCTCCCACACCAAAGCCCACACAGAAAATCAGTGATTTTACATCATGGCACAGATGAGTTGTTGAGCAACTGCTGCCTCCAACAGTAAGTTCAAAGATGTTATTTTGGGACCTCAGCTTTTAAAATCTTTGTTCAAATTAACCTCGGTGACACAAACGGGACATCAGTAGACCAGCATCTCCTGTGTCTACAACAGCTTAAAAAATGGTTTTCTGTACGGACTTTGGTGCGTAGATGTCTCAAAAGGCTGTGAGATAAAGCCCTGACTATATTCTTAAGACATCCCAGACTTCAGCTGGTAAATCATTTATTGTTAAAAGGCTTAAACCTGGTTTTCCTTGAAAACCTGAAAAACAAATCAAATCCATCATAAAATTCAAGTTTAGGTGTTTTCATGATGGGATAATTTCTTAATATTTCCAGTGGCACCATGAGATCTTCTTTCTGAAAACGTTTCTGTCAGGAAATTTTCTGAGCCATATTTTCTACCCACAATACCTCTTGATTAGAAAGCAAGAGCAACCGCCCCCATATGCAGAATTATATACTCAGTGAGACCCGTTCTCAGTTCACCCAGATATAGCTGTGCATAGGAGGTGCTCTCAGTCATCTAAGTGTAGCCTGGCTCACATTTGGTCTGTATATACCCAGAGCCTAGTGTATTATTACAGCTGAGAGAACACAGGGACAGTGGCTGACCAGTAATTTAACATTGCTAAATGTTGTCACACAGTTTTTTTTCCCCCCCATCTCAAACGTCTGGGCCTCACAGACATGGAAAATATGTGGCAGGGAGTTCGCTGTTTTATTTATGCCATAAAAAAAAAAAATATGGACATGAAGCAAAAAGTTGAGAAAGATTAGGCTAAAAATAACAATTCATCCTAGCCGATTTTACCAAGAGCCTTTCAAGTTAAAGGGACAGTTCTGGATTTTGAAGTGTGTTTGTGTGAAATGCTTGTTGGTATATTACATGAATATAATCGTGCCAAGAAGCATTGGCAAGCTCAGCAAAATATAACAGCAACTAATGACAAGAGAGAAGGATTTACTTTTTAGAGTCACTGAGGTAAATAAAGGACTTTTTATTATCCCTGATTTTGTCAATGAGTACTGGTGCCGGATAGTGAGTGGTTTATAAAGAGACATAAGATCTTTATTTCATAGTAACATGACTCAAATATAATTTAAAGGCACAGTGGATCCATTTATGATAGTAAAAGTCTGCAGGGAGAAAAAAAAGACTGAAATATTACTTGTTTTTTTAAAAAGTTCTTCAGGGCAAGATCTAGGTAAATTATGCAACTCTGAAGTTCAGAGGGACATTATAATATTTATTTTAGTGTGTGGGTGGATGAGACTGCGAGAACAGAAAATAACAGTGAGTAGCAAACACACCTGACATCTTGCCTTGCACTCATATTCAATAAAGCGCTGTCCTCCACAGGTGTGTGTGTGTTGGAGTGCGACGTGTGGGGTATTTCTCCCACTCAAGATCTGCCAAAGCACTGCTGGCCAGTGACTTCAAACATGGCTTGCATATTTAGTGCACAGCAACAACATTCCCCTGATGAAAATGAACATTTTTGGAGGCAGAAGTTAAAAGGAATTTGACCTCAGGTATAAAGGTGTCTTTCTGCAGTGCTGGATGGGTGAGGAACACGAGAGAGGGGGGAGAAGGAGAAGACAAAAATGAGGGCCTGACGGAGACTGGGGATGGAGGGGGGCAGGAATGAAATGCTACTGAGAAAAAAATTCATTTGAAAGGTTGACAGCAAAGGTGAACATTAGTGCAAGGACGAGGAGGTGAGAAGAAATTATGAGGTAAAAGTGAGGCAGCAAAAGCAAAAGGATGGAAAAGGGAGGAATTTTAAACAGAGAGGAACTCATCCTTCTTTAATGTAGTACCTATTCTCCTGATTTAAAACGGACAACTTACTTCTCCTGTAAGTGTGATGCTGCTGCTGACATAGATGTACTGTGGTCCTGAACAGAGAACTCTTTGTGTCGGCTCCCTCTGCTGGCTGCTGCCGGTACTACAGTGGCAGCTCCCACAGTGGCACACTTGGCTCAGAGAAATCTGCAACATGGAAAGTGACAGACTGCATCAAGTTTGTCAAATGAGCTCCATCAAGCTCATTTGAGCCAGGGGAACATTCACCACAACACTCTCCCCTGGTGTGTGTGAACAATCCTAAACTCTGTGCCGTTTAATGAACCAGGCCAATAAAAGACAAAAATAAAAAGACCAATTCCGGGTGATTTTATACAAGGGCAACCACACATCAGCCACAGAGGAAAAACACACTAGTACTCCAACAGCTGCTACGTCATCATGAATCTATGCACATCCCTCTCAAAACTAGATAAATTGTTTAAAGCACAGCAAATAGCGAAATATTAACATGTTAATACTGAAATAATTATTACACCAGCTTACTCTGATAAATCAGTTGTATGGCCTGAAACTGTAACTTCATAAATAGCTACAGACCACACCATTTTTCATTTGTCATCAGGCTATAAATAATTTAAATACCCTAAATTAAGAGGCCTGAGACAAAATTTAACTAGCAGTAACTGAAGCTACTTTGTTGTGGGGAAGTTTGGGGAATCATTTCAGGTCTCAAGCAGTAAGATGAGTCATGAAATGAGGAATGAAAGAAAAAGAGACAAATGGAGGAGATGGAAGAGGACAGCCAATGAGTCGATGGCTGCAAATACACATTTCCATGTTTGTCAACTGTAAATATGCGGTGGAGAGAAAAGAACCCCAGGTGCAGTGTTAAATTTACCAGTACAAATGTTCTGATCCCAGCTCTGCTGCTTCCTAATTGGTCAAAGTGGAAAAAGTGGGCAGGAGAGGGAAAGAGAGCAATTTCCTCATCACCTGATGAAGGCAGGGAGGTAGACGATGATGAGGAGGAAAAGAGGGTGGGTGGAGCAGAAGCTGTGGAGCAGAAGAAAGTTGGATGAGGACAAGAGGTCAGTGCTCCCTCTGTGGGTTGACAGGTGGAAGTGCGGTGCCAGCAGTCACCCGAGGCCCTGAGGTCCTGCTGGACTGAGGAGCGTACCATCACCTCTCCAGGACAGAGTGGGGGCCCAGTTGGAACATTCCA
This sequence comes from Solea senegalensis, assembly GCF_019176455.1. Classification (NCBI taxonomy): domain Eukaryota; kingdom Metazoa; phylum Chordata; class Actinopteri; order Pleuronectiformes; family Soleidae; genus Solea; species Solea senegalensis. The sequence goes on along the minus strand of NC_058039.1, from coordinate 1,495,450 downwards.
ATGCATAGAAAGAAATGAACGACAAGTAGCTCACACTGGTGTTCGAAGCCACTGTAGGTTAGCATCAACTACATTCACATTTGATTCAATTTATAACATCTTTTTTTTAATGACATATATTGAAGTTTTCTTTCTTTTTTTTAAATAAAATCAAACACACTTGACATAATGTATTAAAACCTTTACTCGGACATGATACAACAAACAGAAACAAGATTCAGAATTAATGACTGAAAAAATTATTCATATTTTTTTTCCTCTTTCATTCCCCAAAGCACACAATGAATGGGATACAAAGAACAGATACAAGAGAAAGAGAGAAAAAAATTTAAAATAAGAGTGACAGGTTCCATTCTGATTTTACAATTTCTGGTATTTGTTTAATACTTTGTAATAAACAAAAGATAAATAGTGTAGTTGGAGAAGAGGGACCATGTGAAGTTTAAAGGTGAGGAGTCGACAATTAAGGAAGATTCTAGATCGACTGGAAAATATTTTTCTGTTTTCCTTCTCAGTCGATGAATGAACACCTGATCAGAGTTCTTACAGTCCCTGCCCTTCTTTCATTCCCTCCATCTCTCGCTCTGTGACCTACCTACCAAAATACTGCAACTGTTAAAAACCACATCTACAACCTCCTCGTCCTCCTGAGGACGGAAATCCCTCCAGTCTGACTCATCCTGTGTAACCAGAGCCTGTTCAGAAGTGTCAACTGCAAAACACACTTGTGGGGACTCTCTTTACCTTTGACCTGTGTCTCTACATTTGGAGCCTCAATCTCAGGATCTGAGGCCGGGGGATTGACTGGACGCATGTGCAGAGCCACTGATCTGCTGTGGCACACACAGCTTTGGTTTTCACACAGGGAGCTTGTATACTAGGATTTACACTGAGTTCAACTTTAAAAAAAAAACCCGTCGTAAATTATATTTTTAAATACTCTAAAGACTTTGTATTAAACTAAACGTTTTGACTAGAACAGTCACAGATCAGTATAAAGCTGCAAAAGTGAAAACTCTGATGAAATATCAGGATTATGGTCTTTTCTGCTGTGAAGTACTTGAGGTAATTCTATTCTCATAACAGTGAGACTCATCTCACCTGGGTAGTTTTCGATTCAATTCAATTTTATTTGTACAGCGCCAAATCACAACATGCATAATCTGAAGGTTTGGTTTATTTAGTCTCTTAATATGTGTACAGTAAATGAAAAGGAGGAAATTATGCGATGCAGAAGCTCTGTTTTTGCATCCAGTGTGGCCCCGGCCAAAAACTGAGGATAGTATACAGCGACTGTCCACACACACCTGTCTGTTGCAGAAGCACAAATCCCACTGAAGAAGAGCAGGTTTGGGACTATGCTAAACTAGTCCCTCTTAAATCATTCCTTATTTGCATTTCCCCATGTCATGAAAACTAGAGCAGATGTTAAGACCCCATAAAAGCACCAAATGCACAGCTTGAGCACCCAGAGAGGGACACACTGGTCCACTTTTCTCTCCTGTGACCAGTCGTTGCCTCTCCACACAAGCCATCATTCCATTCTTATTAGGGCCCCTCTTTAGTATTCACTACACAGGCCAAGGTTAGCACACACTGTTGAGTGTGCGGCACAATAATAACAAACATACATGACAAACAAGCAGTGGGGACTGAGTGGCCCTACACTGAAAACAGCCACATCCACAAACAGCTTGGCAGTGATGAACAAACCAGTGAAGGTGGTGGGGTCGAGGCTGCGCCTCATTGACAATGGTGGGATGGGCCTGTTTCGATAGGTAAAAAAAAAAGCCACCCTGATATCTAATCTATACATGATGATCAGTTCTTCAGTCACAGCCTGCAACCCATCTCAAAAAAGCATCAACAACTTTATTTTCAAAAAAGTGAGTAATTTCAAAATGTAACAAAGATGGCGACAACAATACTGCTACACAGTCAGAAGGTCACAGCATGCGTCTGCCTTGAGTGCACATGGTTGCAAACATTTGTGGGCGGTGCGGTGCAATCTGGCGGTCTCCCACGGCAACCGCAGATCGTCGCTGCTCTGCCGTCAAGTAAAGTAAGCAAGGGGGGACACACTGCAGTGGATCCCCTCCTTACAGCTCTCTAATGCTTATTCCACTAAAGCTTCAAATCCTTCTCAAACAGTCCAACAAAGTCAAATCAAAGCTTGATTTTACAATTCAATTTCTTTCACAAAGTCAGTCTCACATGTGTGAGTGCAGAAGCATTTGTTATGTCTGAAGTAAAGCAGTGGGCAACACGAAGGAGAGGAGGCTGGGTTGTTGTCACCTCTCCAGCCAGACTCCTCTTCTCTGCATCCTTTCATTATGTTGCTCAACTAATCAATTTACCAGCACATCACAGCTGAGGCTGGGGCTTAGCTACAGATAAATTCCATACACATGTGGCCACACACAAAATGTCAAAACAATAAAAATGCCAACCACCAGCTCTTGCTAAAGCACATCAAAGCTCACAGTGGCTCATCATCACACAGAAGCTGTTCAGCTTCATGTTCTTTCTCCAAATGGCCTAAGCTCTGAGCAAAATATAGAGAAATATAGGAAGCGCATAACTTCAATATGTTGTTAAATTAAGGGATGACAAATAATTTCACTGCCAGTTCATTTCAACTTCTGCCGACTGAATTTATGAATGTCGGAAACACAATGCACATATTACATGACAACCACAAGACAAATACACTGGTTGCATATTTTAACTTTTTGATGAACTCGGACTAACTCAGTCAGCTGTGTATTTTTATGTCACAGGTGGACGCTCCAGAACCCCACCCATCATCATCATCACCCTCAGGTACAAAGCAGGCTCTAACTTTCAACAGAGGAAACTCCAAAAATAAAATCCAGCAGAGAAAGTTGTGGTGTCAGCCAATCAAACACAAGATCTTGTGTCAGTCAACTCTCAGGGAAGCAGGGAAAACAGCTCATTATCTGACCCGATTGTCATACAATAGATGAGCTCTGATCCAGCTCACAAAGAGTGCCATACAATACTTTTCACTCAAGTCTCAAACCTCAGACTACAAGAAATAAAGCACTGACACTACATTGTATACAGAAGTGGAGAGCTGGCACGTCATAAGCTTTTCTTTGAGGCAGTGATGATGTACCAGGGAAAGCTGACTGTTCTCTGCATGAAGGAAATTAACAGACTGGAGCAACTACACTGAGTCGGCTAGAACCACCACTGAAAGGTTAGACCAACTCATTGACACGTTAAAGAAAAAAAACCCTGTTTTACAGGTCAGCCTCCAAATCCACATTACATGGGGGAGACCAAGGATCCTCTCTGAGAAGAACTATTTGGACTATCTGCAGGACAGGAAGCTCATTCTAGTCAAAGCAGCTGCTGTACCCCAACATTTCAACAGCTACTTCCATTGTCTCCACTCAAATACAAAAGGTTCATGGCTGAGTCTGGTAGTGAAGCCACAGCCAGACTGTACGAGCACACAGCTGGTGTTCCGAGTTTCATAGCAGGGAGTCTGCAATTAAGGGGTCATAAAAGAACAAAAAAATACGGGGGAAAAAATCAAAGAGGGAGTTCGACATTTTAGGCAGACCTGTTCCAAGAGTGGACAATGGCTGTCTGATTTGTCTGTGTACTTGCATACTATGTTTGCATTGATGTAAAAGTCTTAAACTAAAAGACCATATTAGTTATTTTAGCACCTGTTACGAGGACAGCTGTGCCTCTTCCCTGTAGAATGATACTGCAAAATCAGCGTTTCTAATTTCTATTTAATATGGTGACTCATGAGGAAATACTCTTTTAAATACCTGTCTAACTGCAATGGTGAAACAATCTTTGCGTACTCCAGTATTGCTCCATGTCGAGCATCTGCAGATGGTTTTGTTCATTATAAAGAATATTTATTATCGGGAATAATTACTTTGTTTGCTTTATGTCTCCTGATCATGTGCTAGCTGCATTTTCACTTCTCACTGCAACGCTCAGATTCAGGCGCCCACAAAATTTCAATCACAGTAAATGTCAAGTGCCATTGTCAATGAAATCCAGCCAATCAGGCGACATGAATGAGGGGAAACATCTTCAGAAGTCCACCCAAACACTGCAGCGAGGTGTGGTTTGGCCCTGGGCTCAATAACAAAATAATGGTGGAGGATTCAACAGCAGAAAATAGAGCTTTTAAATCTTCCCCTTCACTAATGTGAACAGGTCTTTGTTTCTGCACAACTCCCGTGGTGTTATTTTTATTTTTTTATTATTTACATCTACTGTACAAATGTTGCAAGCACTGAGCCGATACACACTGAGTAAAGTTTTCAAAGCTGCAGGTAGTATGTGTAGGATTTCCATTATTTCTTTCATTACTGTAATAAAAATGTTTTTGATGCTGTTTACCAATCACAGCAAATGATCCGACCCTGCAAAACCCACTGAAACACAGGTCACCAGGGGAAATTAAATAATGTTAACGCCACAATCGGGTCGTTTCAGTCTGTCTTTGCAATTTGCTTCAGGCTCCTGGTTAAATGTTTCGTTTATTTAGCTTTTCTACAAAATTCTACAGAGAGGACAGACTGTAGCTTCTTACTGTATTTACAAGGTCAAACATCTGGTTCAAGGACACTTTAACTGCTGCATGACTAAAATACAGGCTGACCAATTACAGCCATCATATTACTATCTTACCATGGTTGACAGATAAATACAGCAAGAGATTTTCAACAATAACGTTTTTTGGGAACAGCATACCAACCATTTTGGTGGATGTTTCTGTTTATGCTATTGTGTATTAAGTTAAACAAACAACAAATCTTCAGGTCTGACTTGAAAATGATGCAAAAATAAGAAAACCCTACACATAGTACCTTCAAGGTCGTCTTACGCGTCTGAGAAAAGATGGTCATTTTGGGGGAAACGGGAACATTTACACAGTTACAACTCACAAAAGTGCATCAATGACCATCAGCAAAGGGAGGACGGGAGGAGACGAGATAAAAGGAGAGAAATAAAAATACTTTTTTTGTTTTGCATGAAGCTCTACTTCCTGTGAGGCTCAAGCTGTTTAAATGCCTAACAACTGTTGAAGTAGAGATAAAGGATAAAATCAAGAGAAAAAAAAAATTCAAGTCATTCTTCTTGTCTTACAAAGCCCACTGTGCGCATCAGGGTGGGAGGGACTAAGTCTGTCAACTAAGTGCTCCCGCCCCCTTTTCCTGGATTTCAATGCCTTAGAAAAAAAGCTCTCATTTCATGAGTACAGTACTTCAAAATAGAAACTCAAACAAGTTTCATCATGAAAATTCGATAAAAAGCATAAAATATATCAATGTTTATGAGACTGGATGAAGTCACTGAGTGGGTATGTCTGCCTGTCCAGTACAGGACACCTCCTGACCAATAAGGAGAGATTCTGTTTGACGGCGGACAGTTGATTGAAATTATGCACCTGATTTTCAAGCTTAAACCAAACGTGAATAACTAACCTGGCTGGTTAGAAATTATATAACATACAGAGGTGAAGCTAGCAGTGTAACTAAGTAACCCAGGTGAAAACGGGCAATGTAGGACCAATTATGCAGAAGCAAAACCCGCTGTGAGAGGACGATGTGAAAACTGAAAACTAAATTCAAATTAAGACATTTACTGTGTGTGTAATGAAGAGGGCATATATTCATTGAATCATAACCCCTGTGATTAAAACCAGTATATGGGAAAAGATGGTGAAAAAAACTGTGTGTGTGTTTTGAGGTTTCTTTTAGCATATTGTTCATTTTTTATCTATCTTTTAGCAATGTTGCAAATCTATTCATGCATGCAAGTAAATACCTGCATGTGTGAAGAGAATTAGCCTGTGATGATGAATGTGTGTGTGTGCGCGCAGCTGGTTGTTTAAACCAGCAGGTGCCGCAGTTAAGTGAGGCCCAACATGAAGAGCCAACGACCTAGCACGGTGCAATGTGCTGGAAAATCCTGGTGTCAACTGGATCTTGAACTGAAATGAACCTGGCTCCTCTAGGTGAGCTGGTGAGGAGCCTCCAGCATCTCCATCAGGAAGGTGTCAATGGGTGTGTCCCCAATCAGTTTGAAGAAGAACAGGTGCTCCAGACACTTTAGACCAATGGAGCGCAGTGCTGGGAGACGGAGGAGGAGCTTTGCAAACCTGATAGAAAGAAGAGGAGAGAATTGACTGTAGATCTGTCAACTCATATAGCTGAATGTAATTGGAATTTAGTTTGTTTAGTCCAGAAAAAAGTTGAACAGGTTTCCCAAACTTCAAGATTACGACATTCCCTAATGTCTTTTTATCCACAAACCACCATTATTCAGTTTTAATGATATGGAGCAAGAAACCCAAAATATAATAATACATTGTTGCCTGCATCTAATACTGTGAACAAGCATGAGGCAAAACGTAATTTAAATTTAATAGTCTAGATGCTGAGAAAAAGTTCAACATATATAAAAAAAACAATTCAAGCTGGTACACAAGCTGTGTACCAACAAATAATCTGTCACATCTTACTAGCCTTACTATAAACAGAGAGAGGACATGGGATGTATAATATTAAATATTTAACAGGTAACAGAAGAAAATCACATGAGTAAATGATCAAGTTAATGATGGCTGAGTTCCATTTAGCTCTTTAGTTTTTAACCTGGATTTTAAAATATTCACATTTGGTGCTGATTTCAGTTCCATTTGTGTGCAGCATAACGATTAAATGCTGCTTCACAATATTGATTTGAACTCTGGGCTCGGCTATCTGACCTGAGTCAGCAGACTTCGAAGCCCTATGGTGTATTCTTTTAATACGCCATTAATGCTTTCTGGACTGGAACCATTTAGTAATTTGTAGACTAGCAGCAGAACCTTTTAGTATATTCTATAACTTACTGAAAGCCAGTGTAAAGACTTTAAAACTGGAGTAATGTGCTAAAGGCAGATGTGTAGATCAGGAGCTCTTAAAAGCAACAGCATTATAGCTCACCTGCCCTGCTGATCGGGGTATTTCTGCTTGCAGTAAGCCTCCAGAGATGCATACACCCTCTCCCTCAGGAGCTCCACCTCACTGGGGTTGGACAAGCCCTTGGCATCTTGACGTAAAAAAAAAAAAATGAAATAATTTACATTTCACATGTTTACAATAATTAGTCAAAGTTTAATCTGAAGTCCTTAATGGCATCTTCCATAATATCAACATGATTTTCCATGTTCCATCTGTCTCTGTACCTGGGTTGAAAAGGATGATGGCGCGAAGGCAGCCCAGCTCTGTCTTGTCCATTTGCATGTCTCTCATTTTACTTACAAGCTCTGTCAAAACCCTGTGTAAAAGACAGGAGTCCAAGTTGGAGGACAGGAAAGTGGTGAGAAGTGGGAGGAGAGAGTAGGAACAACAGAGACGGATGCAGCTCCATAATCACAGTTATTTAGTGGTTAAAGGTCAAAGTAAGGACTTTATGTCCTTCCGGTTCAGCAGGAGAAATTACCCCTAAAGAAATCAACACTGGTTAGAAAGGGACAGAACAGCAAACTTATTATATATATATATATATACACATATATGTATATGTGTATATATACATATATATATATATATATATATATATATATATATATATATAATAAATATAATAAATATAATAAATAAATAAATAAAACTGTCTCTGCAAATATATGGATGTTAATATGAAATGTTGAGACAAGTGAATGCAAAAAGCTGAAAACTAAAAGGTTAGAGAATGATAGATAAGAAAAAATGGTCCCAAGCACATATATTAGACATATGGCGTGTTACCACCGGCTCTGCTCACCTCGCCTAACCACGGCACGGTTAAGATGCATTTCCACTAGCATAGTACCTGGTACCAGGTACTTTTTTTAGTTCCTGCTATGGTGACTAGCATTCCTACTATGTGTGACATTGCCAGACTGCCGGTGCCGTCACAGGAAATGATTTCTTAACAATCCTAATAATGTTGATAATCTCCAACAATTTAGCGACAGCACTGCTGATCGTGACCGGCATCACGAATGCTGCCGCTGTATTTCAGACTAGTGACTGTGTCAGACTGTGAACAAATATTTTTAATTAACTGATTCTAGTGAAGTCACAACTAAAGCCTGTGCAGTGATGACTCCACCCACGTTGAGTAGGTACTTTTTTTGTAGTGGAGATGCAACCTAAATCATGTCGTGCCGTGCCGTGGCTAGGCGGGACCATAGTGGAAAAGGGCCAATACATTCTCATGTGAATAAAGTACTGTAAAAACAAGTAACAACTAATTCCTCTTTAGCATAGTAAACACTGCAAACCATACAAACTTGACCATGGGTGTGGTCAAAATCCTTAAACTTACACCTGCTACTGTAATCAAATTCATTGCTAACGAGTCTGTTTACAGTATTTCTACAATAAAGAGAGATGTAGATCCATAACAGCCAACACATAAGGACAATCTGCCATGACGATGCACATCCTCGCGTAGAACAGATATGTAACGTCCTGTTAGACACTGAAGACATGAGGACCTGTGTGAGGCTCTGGATCCCAAAATGTGTACGACAGACAGACATGAAACATGTGAACCTTTAGTTATTGAGGAGTGGATAAACCTTCTTCATGACTCATGGATGCAAATCTTAACTCTGACCATACATAATCTGCAATTTACCACATATTTACTGTCATAAAGAGAAAAAAATCTTAACATAATTTAAAATATTTGATAAAATACTCAACACTGCATTTATATTGTAGAAACAGAACTTGGAAAATTATGTGAAAGACCGAAGAGGACAAGGAGGGTAAAAACTTTTATGGCCATTCAGGGCACTTATTTTGCACTTCCATCATCTTTCATTGGAATTCCCTAAAATGGACATGTGTTTTTATTGACATGGACTGATTTTAATTACACTGCTCAATAGTGGATTGCCAAAATGAAGTTTTACACAAACCCAGCTGAATTCATGTTTAGTGGAGTGGTTGAAGTGATGGAGAGAGGCTCTCTGCTGCATTAGAGCCAAAATTGAGGCTGAACATAATATGATAAAAACCCTAAAAACTGGAGTAATACTGTACTGGTCAAACAACCGCATCCCACCATTGATGAAATAGGAAATCTAGCTTGGCTACACAGAGTAAGCCCACACATTTTGATTTTGTCATTATGGTCAGGCGAAACTGAACAAAAAAACAAGAAAAAAAAAAAGATTGAGTTTGAAGGCATCATTAATGAGGAAGGGATAAAGAGTTTCCTGCAGACCATCGAGAGAGGCTTTGAATGGTGCTGCAATACATCAATATCGAACCCCTACACTTCACTGGGTGATTCACTCAAACAACTCTAAACAAGTGTTGTCCAGAAATCTTTTTTTTAAGTATTTTAGCAAAAAACGGCTGGCTTGTGCAAAGCTGCGGAAATAGCATCGACGTTCAGTTTCAATGTTGACTCAGGAGGAGGGGTTTAAGAAAAGTGTTTGTGTAGAGGCGTAATTACCTGTCAAATATGGCCCCAACCTCAGCATTGTGCGCCCTGTGTATTCAATCACAATGTGTTATTACAATGTCATTACACAGTTACATTGTTATTGCATTTAATTTCTGAATCCTGAGAGACGGTGCTTACAAATGATTTCACATACTGGAAATCAGCGGTGCTACGTTCAGATATATGGATAAGCTCTTAGTGTAAATGACGGCTGCTTATTATTGTTCCTGCTACCAGACACTGACAATGATGAATGTGGATCTCTGATAAACAACTGATATATTTATAAGGCATCACTATACTTCAAATTTACTAAAATGAGCAGAAAGGAGGATATGATAAATGCGTAACAACAGAACACCGTTGGTACACATGAAGCTTTAGTAAGTGTAATAATAAGTGAAAATGTTTCCATCCTGAACTTTTAACAGCTGCTCATAGCTAAACATCATGAGAAGCAACTAAAGAAACTCACTGTGTGAAAAGCAGATTCTCAAAGTGCAAAATACAACATTAAAACAGAAAAAAGCAGAAGTAACCAAACACATGGAAACCGAAAACACAAAATTTCAAAAAACATCAGAAAGATGAAGGAAAGAGCCAATTATTTTTGTCATTCTTGACACTGAAGCCAGTGTCAACTACAATTGTAGTGTGTATACAGTTAACCACACTGTACGCCACAACTCCTTCCAGAAAATACAGAGTGTCATTCTTTAGAATGACAAAAATATTGGGAACCAACCTTTTCCAGTTTGTACAACATTGGTGTTTTCAAACAAAGTACTGTGTTTGTCTGTTGGAAAGTTGCATTTTCTTGTTATCTGCTTTATGTTGTTTTGCACTTCTGCCCCTCTCTAATTCAACTACAGTGTTATAAGGAAATGATGCTGTTTGGATATTTCCTCATCTGCTTCCTGCTTCCCTAACAAGATATGAGCTTCAAAACAGATGCCGATGCCAAGCTCAGACAGAAGCCTGCTGCTTACAGAGAGAAAGAAATCTCAGAGGGAAGTCATTGAGCCATTTGCCACAAGCTCAGTTAGCATGTTTTGAACCCTTAATAACAATGTAACTACTGTGTAATTAACAGTGAATTGACACGTTGTGATGCATTTGTGAAGGTGATTGAAATATGAAGTAATTTAGTTTGAGTAAAGCAGGTGATGATGAACAAAATGTCTCTCTAAAGCAAGTAATGTGCTGATAACATTATGTTAGGACATTAACCAGCATTTATTAATGATGTATGTACGAATGTATGTAGTGTTATCATTACTGTTTTGTTGTGATCCGTCAAAAACATGTACTAAAAAGATCCAGTCTGTAGGACTCTATTGGCAGAAATTAGATATTAGATATATAACAATGTTTTTCTTTTTCATTGATGTGTTGATCTGTCCTGTTCTTTTTTTATGTAATTGTTTGTGTTTATATTGTCAAAAGGTGTACCAAAATAACATCAGTACCATCCCACTTCTTTGAGGTACCAAGCATAGCGGAGAAATGATTCTTCCAGGCAGACAGGCCATTTGCAAATATACTGTGTATTAAAATAAAGAGGATTCAAGGCTGTTACTGTTTCTTTTTCTTTTTTAATGAATGCACCAGTGTTTACTGTGTCACATTCATCTCAGTTGTTATTGGCAGGATACAGTGTGTAGTGCTGGTATGTCACTATTCACATATTTGACGCAGTTATCACCATCCAGCCTAAAAGCCTAGTGGTGGGAATGCAAACCAGACCAGGTTACCATTCACCAACTGCACCGTACCGCTTCAGTAAAAACGCAGCTTAATATCTATCGGGATGGCATCCTCTTCAACAAAGTCCACCATATTGAACCACAATGTTTTCCTACAGTAGCCCAGAGAGGACAAAGTTAACTCTGGCCTCAGGGAGGACTGTGTGTTGTTTAACCTGAAAGCTTCTCCCACACAAGATATCAATTTTATAGCTAGATGCTATCACATCCTACAAACTGGACTTTTATGAAATAACAGATGGTTGATGCAGAAGGTAGGATATTTATACTTCATTCATGTTTTCATTTTAAAATGTAGAATTTAGGAATGTGACTCTGTACATTCATACAGTAAACCTACAGATCTTTTCTGGTCTTACTTACAGAGTAAGTAAATCTAATGTTTCAATAAATAAATAAATCTAAACAATGTATCATGATAAAACAGTGCGATTTATGTGAAGACTGCAAGTATCTTCATGTAAACACAAAAAGTTGCTTAAGAAAATATAAGACTGAAATAAATAATTTTCCTTCCTTTTTTATATTATAGTGTTAGTTATACATCAGCCAGCCATAATCTCATTATTCACTGCTGCAGGAGGTGCTATGCCAGTGAGTGTGTGCACATGCATGTCTATGGGCAAAGCATGAGCCAAACAGCTTCTCTGACATGCACCCTCATCCTAGAGGCAGCACTAAAGCAGCAAAGTCTCTCAGCCAATCACAGCCAACGTAGAGCACAGCAGCGTCAGCCAGCCAAAGATAAAGACACAATACCCTACATCCTTCCCCCAGTCACTTGTTATTTAGTCCTCTACTTTTAAAATTTGATGTGGAAGTACCTGGTTGTTTAAAAAGGAGGTTGTGGATTTCAGATGTCCTTTCATGATTTAAGCTAACACTGTGCAGAAGCGGATCTTTTTGATTTTAGGTAGGATATAAAAAGTCAAGTAAAAAGCCTTATACAAATCACATCATACTTAAACTCTCGAGAACACAGATTTTTTTCTTTTCTTTTCCAGCTGGATTCCCCATCCAAACTCCTGAAAATCAGCAGTGTTACCTGTCAAAGATGGCTCCTACACCAGCACTGTGAGCACTGTTCCTGTGGACATGCAGGCCGGTGGCCAGGAGAATGCCATCCTTCACTGAGATGGAGCGATGGGAGAACGATGCAATCAAGAGTTCATTCCAGCCTGTTGAAGAGTTGACATCTCAGCATTTATGAAATAGAAAAAATGTCCTGTGCAGCGTTTTCTTTTTTAATGGCCTATTGTGATTATTCTGTTATCATTAACACCTGAGGACCATTTACACATACTGATTTAAAAGGTTTGGTCTGAGGCTGGAGGTTTACACTGTGAAGGAGACGTGGAATTTTATCCCTGCATCCCTGTGCCGAGCTTCACAGATTTAACAGCTGTTCTAAAAGGAAATATATGGGCATGGTGCAAATGATAGCCAAGCGCTACCATATCAATTTCAGCACAACAATAAACACAGGGAGAGCTCTAAAGAGGTGAATGACATGTGGAAACAAATCACCAGCAATCATCCAGTGGTGGTGGGTACGTCAGGAAACAACTGTCCCATCTGAAGAAAAGTAAATAACATTCTCAAAACAACACAGCAACAGAAGGACAGATTTATGAGAGGCCACAAACTGACAACTACTTTATAACAATGTGTATGAATCACATGTAAATAATAAGTACCAACTGAGCCTGAAACTAGAGGTAGAGTTGGTATCTGATATAATAATTTTGATTATAGGGTTTAGTGTTTTGCTGCCGTATTAAGTTTACACATTCATTTTAATAATATAATAATAAGTCTGTCATTGCAGTGGAGTGCAGACATGAAATGTACATTTTAGACCCTACAGGTCATTTTGGATTGTAAACCCAAATATATAACTGCTATACAAAACACATAGATATGACTGACTACTACACTGTCTAAGATACCGCTGAAGAAACTTCACCAGTTTATGTGAACAAATAATGTTTAATTTTATTTGACACATCAGAGTGATGGAATAACTAAAAACTAGTTTGTGCTACAGTAACAGCCTTTGTCTCACAGCAGCTAATGTTTTGTGCACCTTCAACACTGCACTGGAGGATTATGAGCTATTTAAGGCTGATTGTGAACTGTTGAAACTGTGAAGGCAGTGTCATAAAAAAAACAAAATAAATATTTAGAGTATGCATTAAACTTTGCTATTGCATTTTTCTCAAGTATGAGAAATGGAACCACAGCCTTGTGTTGGCAGAGGTTTCACTGTAGTCACAAGCAACAAAGAAGCCACAACCTCTCAGTTGAATCAATGCTGCTTCACTGAACCTTCTAGAGTTGAACTGAGCTTACCTGCACGTAGCAAGATGACCTGGTCATCCAGAGGAAGCTCAGAGAAGTGAGGAATCCTCTTGGCCCATTCCACCAGGGTGAAGAGCTGTTTGTCTGCTGCCTGACAGATGTTGGTAACTGGATCGTTGGGCTGTGTAAAGATTATTATTAATTATGTTATCAAATAACTACTCAAAGAAGCATATTTATGATACCAATAGGCTATAAAACCTTTTTTTTTTTTTACAAAAATGAAGTTCAAATTAATTTATGATGACTAATTCGAAAGAAGGCCAGATTAAAAAGTGTTAGGTTAGATTATTAGCAGGTATTCGGTGCACATCATGCTTGCGATCTGCAGAGAGAGGATCTAAGATGATGGCACTGCTGTGGATGACACTGTTGTACCATATGGTAGGAAACCTTGTGTGCGCCCTCTGCTGGATTCTAAGGGATACTACCGAAATAGCCACTACATTTCAAGAAGGTTAACTTTACCGTCACACGTTCTAAATAATATTGAATTAATATATTATTAATAAAAAGTGAGGGGCCTGGCAGGCTATCATCTCAGTAACAAAGAGTTTGCAGGTCTCTTTCACTGTCCAGACTACTCACAGAGCTGCCACCTGAACTCCCATCTGCATGAAGCTCGGTCTTCTGCTCTACAGCCATTTCTGCTTCCAAAATCTTCTCCACGGGCATCTCCTCATTCACTGCACTGGTTGACTCCACCTCACCGTCTCGCTCCCTGTTCCTCTGGCGCTCCTCTTGGACAGCTGCAGGATGGGGCAGAAGAGGGAACACAGACGAAAACAATAAAAGGACAAGAAAGAAGAGAAAGAGTGTGGAGAGCAGACAGGAGGAATTGTGGATGGGAAGGAGAGGTGCAACAGAAAAGGGGTGGACAATGACAGGGGCACAAGATAATTTGGTCAGATGGGACATGGTAGAAAACAGAAAACACAAATAAAGGCAATAGCAGGAAGAACAAATTAGACAGTGAAAGGAGGGAGTATGTTCCAAAAGACCACAGAATGGAGAGAATGGGTGACCAAGAAGAAACAGTGCACAGATTTGCAGAAAGAATGAAGAGAAAAGAACAAGCCCAAATTATTGTATAAAACAGTGGGGAAAGCAAAGAGACAAATATGTACAATTCATGATAAATTCAAAGTCTCTCATACTGTCTTTCATACAACTGTCAGGCACAGGAGATGAGACATGACAATGTTTTTCTAAAAGGAGACATTTCGTTCACATACATTTGTCACCAACATGAAACCCCATCATTACATTTTTTATGATTTCTTTTAACCCATTCCACAATTTAAGTTAACTGTGTTATCATTTTCTTAAGTTTGAGGACACAGATCTTGTCAAGTCCTCCACCCACAAAACAGTAGACTGAGGTCATATGACTGGCTTGGGTCAATCAAGAACATCCCACTGCTGGGACAAACTTTGGCTGCATGTTTAGCATCACTGATTTCCTTCCTTCCTTCCTTGCCCTTGGGTTGGATTTTTCACCAAATATCCAAGCTGACAGCTGCAGCATACAACAAAAATGTCTCTGTCCAAACACATATGAATAGAATTCTTAAAACCATAATAAACATTTTGTCTATGTGTCCCATATGTGATGTCCTTGATTAGTTCAAATTAAGATTGAAACTCTGAAAATTGAAAACTCTTCAATGAAGATCATCAAGAGAAACACTAATATTTTTTCCACACAGTTTTGATGATTTAAGTGCTATGATTTAAATTAATGTGATATAACTAGTAATGTGCTCTCAACACTGTATTTGTATTTAATAAAACAGAAAACAAAGGGTTGACAGTGATTAAGGTCTTATCCACACAGAACTTTCCCCATACAACCATTTTCTTTTTCATTTTTTAAGTTTTCTGTGCACATCAAGGCGATCAAGAAATGTCTTCAAACCCCTCAAAATTACTCTCAATGGCATAGTATACATGCCAGACCTGTATGTAATGGAGAAGCGATGGAGCATGCATGTTTTTTCAATAAAACTTTATTTGAACGCGTATACACTACAATGTATACAATCACAGAACCAAATTAAACCAGGCCAGGGCGACTAAAGAAAGAAAAACGTTATCATTAAGTTACTTCAAACACGAGAAAAATAAGAGGACGACGAAGATACCGATGGCAATGGAATGGAATGCAAGAGCAAGAGAATTGGGGCTATGATTCCCCAGTTATTTACAAAGTTGCGCAAGAGTGGCATTTCTTCCCCCAGACCTAATTTCCAAAAATAGTGTTTCAGGGCTCCGGAAACACCAGTTCCGTGTGGATAAAAAGCCGATTTGATAAAAATTTCTCATAAACTCACTCATATTAGTATAGACGATGCTAACAATTTCGTAAAGTGGCCTTGTGATGAAAAGCGACTGTGGACATCACAAAAGGGTTAAAAAATGATCTGTGTGGAAACTTGAGTGGACATCCTTTCACTAGTAAAGCCATCAGTCGGCTTTAACAAGGAAAATAAAGAGGTGCACCATCTCTGTGGCACAGTGAATTAATGTGAGAAGTGTGCGTGGGTGTGTGTTCAGCAAACCTTCCCTCGATCTACAAAGATATTAAGCAAATATTGGGAAATGATTCACGTGAGAAACTAAGCACGTTAGCTAGATCCTCCTTCTTGATATTCAATGTAATATGTCCCTGCTTCTAGCTCACTCATACAGACACAGACATACACCCCTCCCTCCCTCTTCTCCTTACATCTGTCGTTCATCGTGGCCACTACAGAAGGAGGGAGGGGGGAGAGAGAGAACGAGAGGAAACAAAAAGGGGAAGAGAGGGGGAAAGGGGGTTAGTGTTGATGAGGCATACCCACCCCCATCTCCCCCCTCTATCCTCCTATTCCCTGAAGTTAACTTGACCCATATCCCTGAATGAGGTTTCATCTGCATTAAGTTAACAATCAGTGACAAAATTATGAAAACAACAGTAATCATAATGCGTAACCAGGAAGAAAACGAGTATGATCAGCTATTGATTAAGGCAATTAGGCCTAATTTAATCCAAGACTATTTATCTCTCACCTACACCATTAAACCCTCAGAGATTTAGCAACAGGTAATCCCAAACTAACTAGCTTAGATAATGTGATTTTCATGACTGCTCTTAAAGGAATACTATGCAGGATTATTTTTCTGAACATAGTTCAGCGTTATTATGAAACACACACTAAATCAGGACTAGAAATGTATGGTGGTGAATTTATCTTTCCCACAACCCACTTCTGGGAAGTAGGTTTGTCACTCCCAGCCAATGACAGAGTTTAGAATGTGAACATGGGACTGTAAAATGTAGCAGCTGGGTTTCATCACTGTCTGCATCTCTTATCTCTGCTCTGACACAGCATGTGTACACACACATGCGCGCACACACACAGGGTACACGTACACACATAAGCAATTTGGCTGCCTTTGCATAAAATCCAGTAGCGCAGCAACTTCCTGAAAGGATTGCGAGGTGGTGTGAAGGTGAAACAAACATAAATATCCACGCGTTTCTCCAAAATCACTCGCCCTCTCCCTTCATTCACTCTTTATCATGCTCAACCTTTACTTCTCGCTCTCCTTCTCTGAGCCAACTTAAATAATGTGTTTATAAACAGGAAATCCTGCACAGTATACTCCTTTAAGGTTTGTCCATTTCATTTTTATGATTGGTTTACAATTATCTCGTCAGCAACACGACTCTATGCAGAATTACATCTTTGATCCTACGTTAATGCACAAGGTTCTTTCTTCTAATAATTTCTGACAGACTGTATACCGAGGTGTATTGCTGCCATCTGCCACCAAAATCAACAAGCAGTGTAACATGGCTATAACCGATGATGTGCTGTCACTTTCTAGATTAATTGAGTATATGTTTGGTCCAATAATGTTGGAAAATGTTGATTTTTGTTTCTCAAACTTCAAAATGAGGATGTTCACAAATGTCTTACTTTGTCTACAAATTCTTTTTTGATATATGGAGCAAAGACAGCCGACAATATTGACATTTAAGAGATTGAAAGATCAGAGAACTTGTTTTAATTATAAAAAGAAAAACCTCAAACAATAAATGCTGTAATAATTGATTAATCACTGCAGTATTACACTGCACTGACACAGAATCTTCCAGGTTTCCAATGTATTCAAAGTCCCTACTAGTGCATTGGTGCGATCACAGTTAGTAAACTCCAATTCCCAGTTATATGACAATAATAGAAATGTCACCTGGAGTTAGGATGTTTCTTTTCAAACAGTTCAACAGTTCTACTGTTGGATTGGATTTTCCATTGATCGCAATCATGGAACATATTGACTGACAGCTGTTGTCCACCTAAAGACACCGTAATGTTGCACCTCCACCTTCCCTCTGCTGCACTAGTCGTTTCCAACTGGTTTGTGATAATTAACATGAATCACCAAAAAACACAAAACAAAACAAACAAAAAAATAACAGAATGGAGACAGTCTAGCACCTTTTCAGCACCTGTTTCTTTGCAAAGGATGTGTTATAGAGCAACTCAATCCCTTGTACTTTTTAATGTTTTTTGTTTCACAACACTGAAACCAAATTTACCTCAGATATACAACAACAGCAAATAGATTTTTTAATGACAACATGAGTGAGTGAGCATAGATTATAAGATACTATGGGCTGTTAAAAGTAAAAAAAAAAAATATAGTTGTGTGTTCTGCTTTTGTGCTTAAGATTTCTCAAATGGATCAGGAAGCAATTTTGATTCCAAAATTTTGTTTCCAAATTTGTGCGCTGATCAAACAGCATTGGCCCCAAGAGAAGTGTTATCATTTCACTCCCTAATAAAAATAAGCCAGAGGAAAAGTTTTTTTTTTCAGACAAGCACATACAAGCCTATCAATCATCAGCACTGATGTGTTTCACAAAGTTCTGACAAACCAGTTTCTCTGCTAGTGTACCCCAATCTTTTTTTGGAAGAGCTGTCTGACAGCCAGAAACTTACCCTCAAATAGTTTATCAAACTAAAACAAAATTGTATTTAAAACTTAAAATAGAATGTAAAAAAGGTGTCATGACTCACAGGTGGCCTTATTTATAACGGTCATGGGCAGAAAGCATAGAACAAGTGGTGTATAGTGTGTGCTGTTCCCTGATGACTCACCTTCTCTCTTCATGCCCATTGCCAGGCACTTCTGGTAGCGACAGTACTGGCAACGGTTCCTCTGTCTCTTATCCACCATACAGTCTTTATTGTCCCGACATGTGTAAGTCAGATCTTTACGCACAGTTCGTTTGAAGAAGCCTTTGCAGCCCTCACAGCTGTAGACACCATAGTGTTTACCTGCAAGTTATAAGGAGGGGAAGGAAAGAGGCAAATTATGGTGACAAGATTGATGACAAAATTCTTTGTCAACTTTGTATTTGTACTATGTGTAACTCAAAACTCAGTGGCTTGAGCTTGAAATTTCAATTAAAAGACAAGGCACAGACAAAAAGGTCTATATTCACCAGAGGATCTGTCTCCGCAGATGGCGCAAAGTCGTTTCTGCGAGAGCATCGGTCCTGGACTGTGGGATGACAGCTGCTTCAAACCCAGTGGCGGTTTTACATCATCAGAGCTGCTCACTGCGTGGAGCCCCGACATGGACACTGTTGAGTTGATCTGAAAGAAGAGCAGAAATGATGGTGAACACTGTGAGAACAAATGAGATGCATGGGTGCATTTCATGATTGTTACTTGTTAGAATTCTACTATAAGTTAGTGAATGCAGTGAAAGATATTGTTCCTATGGTAAAACCTGCACAGTCTTTTGATCATGAAACTGAAATGAAAAAGAAGAGTATGTTCAGAAAATAAACCTGACTAACAAAAGATGTCTCTTACCTGTGGGCTGCTAATTGGGCCATACCCCACCGAGGGTGTGCCAGGGAGGCAAGGTGAGCCCATAGAGGAGCTGATGACAGAGAAGGGGGAGCCGAT